>NC_081411.1:775436153-775630667 GCF_030272615.1 Cryptomeria japonica | reverse complement strand
GAGGGGTGTGGGAGAGGGAGAGAGAGGGAGAGGAGAGGGAGAGGAGAGGGGAGAGGGAGAGAGAGGGAGAGAGGGAGAGGAGAGGGGAGAGGGAGAGGGAGAGAGAGGGAGAGGAGAGGGGAGAGGGAGAGAGAGGGAGAGGAGAGGGGAGAGGGAGAGAGAGGGAGAGAGGGAGAGAACATGGGGGGAAGGGAGAGGTAGAGGGAGGGAGAGAGGGAGAGAAGAGGGGGGAGGGAAGGTAGAGAGAGAGAGAGAGGAGAGAGAGAGAGAGAGGAGAGAGAGAGAGAAGAGGGGGGTGGGAGAGGGAGAGAGAGGGAGAGGAGAGAGGGAGAGGAGAGGGGGAGAGGGAGAAAGGGAGAGAGAGGGAGAGAACATGGGGGGAAGGGAGAGGTAGAGGGAGGGAGAGAGTACATGATAAAAATCAAAGAGGAAGTTGCAGATAAGAAATAAATTCACTTACTTCTATAGAAGTGCAGACACAGTTGCAGTGGGGTATGGAGGGAGAGAAGAAGAGAAAGAGGGATGGGGTATGGAGAGAGAGAGAGAGAGAGAGAGAGACCTTGTATGCATTTGAGAGGGAGAGACGATACACTTACATGTGTATTTATAAACATATTATATGTATATAAACATATTATATATACAATGTCATATTATACACATATTATATATTACCTATATTATATGAATATACACATATTATATATTACATATATTATATGAATATACACATATTATATATTACATATATTATATGAATATACACATATTATACATAGAATATAATATTATACAATAGCGCGTATGCACTGTTTATAGTAAAGATAGCGTGTACGCGCTGTTTAATGGGAAACACATGTGTATGTGCTTCTTACACTATAAATACCCCGTACGTGCTTTTTAAACCATACGTACCCCATATGCGCTTTTGACTTTTTAGGCTTGGAAATAGGCCTGGATGACAAAGCTACGGATTGGAAGTTTGATTTCCCTCCATTTCTCTCATTTTTGACGTGTTTTATTTTAGCAACTTGGTTTATCGACTTTATCATCATCAAGTTTACACTTCATAAAGTGGGTATTTCACCCATCTTCTGAGCTTTCTAACCATATAATTTTTTTTCAATTTGAACAACAATAACATATTATTATTGAATTTCTTTTACTAGTGTCTCCAAAGTTCTCACAGACATAGGCGCGCCATTTTTTGAATAACTTTTGATATATCTATCCAAATTTAAGAAACTTTATATATTATTGTAGTGCACTTGACTATTTACAATTTTTAAAAAAAATTGTATTTTCGATTTGTTTAGTGCAACTTATGCTTCGCGCACGAACAGGTACCAAATTTTCAGGATGTGCTCAATTGGAAAAATCATAAAAAAAAATACTCAACAAAAAATTACAAACAAATACACATCTTCTAGTGCTCACTCTTAACTATCTTTCTGCCAAAGTATTTGTCAAAATACTAAATCTAACTATGACTTTTTTGATGCGCACGTCAGACACTATGTTATGTTTTTCAAAAAAAAAAAAAAAGGTCAGTTTTTCATGCGTGAAGGATTTGATCCCCTTAATCTTATCCAATTTTGAAAAAGTTTAGTAGTTTGGAAACTAGATTCAGAGTACTACAATATTTGTTCTTTGATTATCTTCATATCTTGAGTGGATGACTTTCAAATTTTGCCTCTAAGTTCAGGTTCACCTGATTTCAAAAAAAAAGTGTCCACTTATACCCCCCTTTTTGACCACCATCTTTGTGCACTTAACCAGAGAAGGATGGCTTATAACTTACAAATTTATTTTGCCAAACATGTGGAGATCTTGTAGGCTTTTTTTCTCCGCTCCTTCTTCCTTTGTTGTTGATCCTGGGATGCACATTTTCAACAAACATATGTCTTCGCTTCCTCTTGTTCTCATTTGTGTGCAGCAACATGTTCATTCAAAATTTCAACTGTATTGGTCAGATCAACCTTCTGTTACTACTTATCAAATTGCCATTAGTTTCATATCCAAAGTCATACTATATTCTAGTCGGTTAGTATTACCGAATCATGCAGTTGGTACACACAGAGAAGTCGGTATGAACAGTCTAGTCGGTTACTGAAGAAAGCAGTCACAAAACACAGTATTCACCGAGCTGTTTACCGAGTAAAGTTTCATGGCTACCAAGTGGTAAAGTTAACTCACTGAGTTGATATTCATCGAGTGAAACATTTTACCAGATACATTGAACCTGGACATGCACATGAAAACGTGTTACAAGATTGAGGCACATCTAACCGTTTTTGCATTGGAAATTGCACTATGAGATTGTGTATGATTACAAGGCCAATCTAACCTATGAGATATTTTGTTTAGTTATTCATTCGAAGAATCTTTTTGTAAGATCGAAGCAATGAATCAGATCACCGCTGTAAGAGATATATTTATATAGCATGATTCTAGGGTTAAAAAAGAAGAGAAGACACATGATGTGATATGAGATGCAATGAGATAGCAATGTGTATGCATGAAGACTGTTATAGAGACACAAAGAGGTCACCAAGAAGGTTATCAGTGAATAGTTGAAGAACAGAGTAAACAGAAGGGTTTACCGAGTTTCATTATGGGTTACCGAGGTATGCTACAAGCTAGGTAATCTTATTCAGAGCACATAGAATCTGCTTTAGCATTTCAGATGTAAAGTTGCAGATATTTGTAATGATTATATTGTAATATTTTGAAGTTGTAAGAGAAACCTTTAATAGGGTAAAAGACTCTAACCAAGTCTATAAATTGTAAATCCTTTAACCAGGTGCTACACTTATATAGTGTTGTAAAAATCTTTTAGTAAGGTAGATCTAACTGATTTTAACACTCCTAACAAGGTAAGCTATCAGAAATAGCTAAATGTAGCTCTAACCAAGCATTCTTTATTATTGCAGTAGTGAAGTTGTGGGTGCCATCCCCACTGCAGTTTTTCTCTCTAACCAAGAGTTTCTGCGTGACCAAAATATATGTGTTATGGAGTGAATCATGTATGATTGTTATCTGTTGATTATAGTTTTATTTTATGTTACTGCACTATTATGCTTATGCATAACAATAACATTATTATCAGAGAAAAGTTTTGGAGTACTGATTGACCCCTCCCCTCTCAGTACATTAGCTTTCTATATTGGGCCTAACACCTTCTTCCTTGGAGCATGTTTTATAGTGAAAGTTAGTCTACTACCATTATCACTTGAAGAGACAAAGTGTATCTCCTTCTTAGATGAGTCCTTGTTGGTAGAGAATTGACCTTTCTCATATCCAACACCTTCAATATCCTTGGAGTACTTTTGTTTTCTCAACATCTTATCCAAGGCCTATGTGCTCCCTTCATATTTGATTCTCATCTTGAGCTCATCTTGGCACCTCTCCAGCTCTATTGTTAGCTTTTCTATTTCATCCTTTAGGTTTTGACACTCCTTTCCTTTTATCTCAACTTCCATCTCTAACTCCTCACACCTTCTTCTATTGAAATCAAAATCTTCTTGTATTCCTTCACACATCCCTTTGGCTTCTTCTAGTTGAGTTGTCAATGTGTTGATATTCTTATTGGACTCTTCAAGACATTTTATCAGTTGATCACATTCTTCTTGGACTATCTTCTTATAATTATTATATTCATTCCTAACATTTTTTAATTCTTCAAGGGCACACACCAGCTCCCCTTCATTATCAACTTCAACCTCAATTTCTCCATCTTCTTCATCATTGCCAAAAGGGTCATGTCTACAGGATTGTGATACACTATCACAGCAAGATGTTCTCTTCTCATCTTGTGTCCCTTGTGCCATGAGAAGATACGATTCACTTTCATCTTCATTGCAATAACTGACAAGTCTGCACTTTTCAACTACACATTTATCTGATTCGTAAATCTTCTTCCTCTGACAATATGATCCAGTAGTAGTAGGATCTTCACCATATAGTTTCTTTATTCTTTCCCACGGGTTCTTTGCATATTTGCATTTAATGACCTTTGAAGACACTGTATTAGGAAACCCATTGAGTATAGCCTTCATGGCTTCTGCATTGCACTCAAATATTTTTTTTCTTCATCATCAGTAGGAGTAGTAGGAGCAAAGTAACCATTTATAATAGACTTCCAAATATCACAACCTAAGGCAGACAAATAGACTTCCATTCTAGAACTCCAAATGACATAAGTTTGTGCCATCAAACATACGTGCAAGGGTTTACTAAAATTTAACCATTGTGCTCACAAACCAGAATCTACCCAAGCTAGAGGAATATTTTCTAACTGGGAACCTAGGGCTCTAATACCAATTGAAGGACCACAATGGGCCACTAAGAGGGGGGTGAATCAGTGGTAATCAAAAAGTTTAACTTATTAAAATTATTTAAACTCTAATCACATAAATCAATCAGCTATGAGAAGAGATATTAATTTAATCAACACACACACATAACAAGCAGACCCATAACACAAGATATACTAGGAAAACCTAATGTGGGAAAAACCTCTGTGAGAAATATTGTTGGAGTCTACTACTCCAATCCAACCTCACAAGTAAATCTGATTACAAAGTTTAGGGCACCAACCCCTAAAGTTTATGGGCACCTACCCCTTCTCTGAGCACCCACTTAGAGATTTACAATGAAAAAATATTAAATACAGTTTGAGTACCCTGTTGCAAATGAGGTTTTACAACTCACAAATATCCTTCTCTTGAGATTGACCTCTTTTTTGTTCTCTAGTCTTAGGCTTCAATCTCATATCTTTGTTCTCTATCTTTTGCCTTCTATCCTATTCTCTTCTCTGCAACCAACTCTCTATTTTTTGCTTGACTAAATCCTCTTTCTCTGCCTCTCACAGTGTGTATAACTCACTATGTTATCTTCCTCAACTCTTCACACTTCTGGTCACTGGTCTTTGTTGCTCTCCTCCTCTGTTCATCAAGCTCTTCAATGTTCGGTCTCTACTCAATCTCTCAATTTCCTTTTGTCACCTCCACAAAGCTAAATATTCTACATGCATTCTCTTCTACAATGTTATTCATGCACTAGCATCATGTTATTGACACCTATGTGAGTTGCTTCTTTGTGATCCTCTACTCTTAGTTTTCAGTAATCTTTGTTTTTGCAGAGCTTCTCCTTCTTGCACACTTTCAACAACTTTTTTATTACTAAATGCATTATGCTCTTTTGATCGACATCCACCAGCTTGCATCTATCAACTTGGCAATCACCTTTGAAGCTATCAAATCTCATAACCTATACACTTTTCTCGGTCATCTCTATACCTGCAGGATTTTCTTCCAAGGATGGATTCACAATCTGATCTCGTCGACCTTTGAAGGATCATATCTGCATACCAATCAGATTCTCTATACACATCACTCAAATAGATAACTGACTAGAACAAATGTATTCTCTTGGAAACAACTGTGTTCAAATCATGCTATCAATATAGGATTGCTATACTTAGTAGACCTCAGCCTGATAGATTTCCTCGAGCCTCAAAAAGATCAACAACTCCCTCTCCAAAAAGACAATCATTAAATGTTGCTACATTCTTCCTAGTGTGCTTTGTACTTTGATTACTAACTTAAGTAATATTCATTTGTTCAATGAGATATGATCATCTCCCTGCAAATCACCTCGAGCCACACAAACAACCTGCAATGTCGTCTCTATTAGTACATTCTTCATCCTCTGTCAACCTACCCTGAGGAGATTGACAAAACCCTCATTTAAATATCTGCAAGCATCAACTTCTGCATATCAAATTTCACACTTGACCACTTGGGAGCCACATGTCTTCATTTTTGGTATCCAAAATATCTGGTCAAGCTCAGTCAATCACCACATAAATAATTTTGCCTATTGACATACAGTCATGTGGCTAAAATCATCTCCTTCAGCGCCCAAGTCACTTGGTCAAACCCTGTCAACATCCAGTCATCATCCATGTGGATCATTAAGTATATCGGTAGACATTCACGGCATTAAAAGTATTCTTAATCGTCATCCAAGTCCTCTGGTCAAACTTGGTTGACCGCCACATGGATCTTTGTATCTATCAGGCTGTTGACATGTCGATTGAAACATCTCTAGTGGTCACAATGACCTTAAACTCTGACTCTGTGGGATGGCAAGATGTACATCATCTCTTATTTGTCTTGCCCCACAAGGGTTCTATCCTCTGGTCTTTGGCACCACGGGATATCGGGGGACATGTCTCCCTTCACCTCTTGTTGTCCTGAAACTTGGTCATTCTTCAATCACCTCTTGGGCTGTGAGATGGCGAGAGATGATTCTGACTCCATATTTTGTTTCCCCATAGGCTCTTAGGTTTTCCTTCTCACCCATTGTGGGGTAGCGGGAAGCTCAATCCCTACCTTTGTCATTTTAACTTCGCATTGTCACTTTTCATTCATCCATCATGTAACGGGATGGCGAGAGTCTAACTTCTTCTATTCTTCTTCGATGTGGGATAGGGAGAGACGTTATACCCAGCCTGCAATTATCCCACATGGTCATTCGACCTTGACATTCCACAGTGCGGGATGGCAGGAAGCCTTTAACTTCTATCTTCTTGTTACCTTGCATGTCTACATCTTTACAGTCTTTGACTCTACAAGATAGTGGGGGGACATTATCTACTTTTCTTTGAGGTCACCCCGCAATGTCTCCCTCCTCTCGACCATCACACTACGGGATAGAGGGATGCCACCACCGCCAAGATAGGGAACCACACTACAAATATGGACGAAATGTCATCCCTGCAGACAAATAGTCAAATGCCACTTTTCTGCCATGTCAAATAGACGATTCCACTTCGCACTCACATCATCATCCATTACATATTTGTTTCCATACACAATCTAGGGCCCCACATGAACACATGTGAACCAAACATTGCTACCATGTGCAAATCACTGCTTACCTCACCCAGCTCGTGACTCAAACAAATAATGAAGACTTCCCTGCCAAGTGTTGAGTGCAACAACTGACACACAAAAGAAGCCCCACATGCATACATCATCATCTTGATGGACCAATGTATAGCTTCTAGTTGGACGTCAAAGCATGCGGTAAGGAAAGGCCCACTCGACACAAACTACTTGCCATGAAGACATGGTGACCATTACACCGAAGATGAATTATGTCGATATGACAATGGAGCCCGATGAAATAGAAAGATGTTTTTTCCAAATCGCCATATTACATCGAAAAACATAGTTGTTGAGATGGAAGCCTTGTCTCACAGAAAAACTGCCCTTGATCATTTGTGTAGCATAACACAACGTGTTATGCACAACTGCATAACTTGCAAGTTATGCGCATCTCATGTCTTCGTGTTGTGCACACCTGCTACCTTCTTCTCTGCAACCTCTTGAAATCCCTGCTACTCTTGTTGACATCAACCAACTCTGCATACACACATGTTGACATCAATGACAACCTCAATTCCAACAAGGTCTTAAACTAGCAAAGAAGTATAAGGTGAGGCATCTTATCATTGAAGGGGATTCCCAAATTATTATCTCTGCATTCAGGATAAGAGAAGATCTTAACTAGAAGATTAATTACATCCTGCAATAAGCTTGGGATTGTCTTCCATTCTTCCACTATTAGCATCTCCTTCATTGCTTCAAGAAAAAAAGAAAAAAAACAAGGTTACAAGTGTGCTAGAAAACAAGGGTTTCTCCCAAGTTGTTGAGGAGGAATCCTTCAATCATCTTGAGTTTATAAAAAATCCCTTACTTTCCTCATTTATTAAGGATGATGCTAAGCATATTTAACTTTCTCTTTGTTTGTTCGTTGTTAAGTTTTGGTCTTCCCATTTTTGCCAGCTACTCCGAATTCAAATTCTTTTTCAAAGATACTCTTTTGCTCACCTCCTCACATTATGCTTACCTTTCAATTCTATTGGCATCTCATGATCCAACCAATGTGTAGGTTCATGTGTCTTTGGTTACCTTTCCTGGGGTTTCAACCAATACGTTCTACTAATCACGCTTTTATTTTATGCTTCTATCAGAGAATCTCATCACATGCATAGTATAGTCTTCCTAACATTCTCCTGGCCCTTTCAAATTAGAGGTTGTTGTTCATCCTTCATGCCTCTATCTTGACTATATCCATGTCATAATTTTTTAGTTCCTTACTCCTAGCAATTTGCAGGCCCCAATGCTATCAAAACACTTTTCTCAGGGCTACACTAATGTGTTTGTTGGTTTCACTCTTTGAATGGGTGAGCTTTCCAAAGATTTTTACCATTCTTTGTGCAATTAGACAGAGTTTTTCTAAGGAGAGGTGGATTTGAAAGGATAGAATGTACACATGTGTATCTCCTTGATTTTCTCGCAAGCAAGGCTCATTTGCCTCTTTTCTTATCTCTTCCTTAGGCCTTCAATTGCTTTCAAACAAACAGACCATCTTAGTATTTAACAACTGGTATTTTTATTCCATTTTGGGCCTCATTGTGCATCTCAATAGATCTGTCACATGCTCTACAATGTCGACATGTTTTGGTATTTCATGCAAATGTGGAAATGAGTCCCTAGATCAACAATGCCATCGGCTCTTCCATTCTAAGGATGATTCAATTTGGGAAGAAATATCTCTTATCCTCAAGAACAGCACTGGTCAAGATGATCCTCATATCCACAATGGTCGGGTTTTTGAGTTCTTCTTCACCCCATTGCTCCAAACAGTCCCATTTACAGATTGGGTCTACATAGTGGGTAGTAAATTAGTGTCTGGGCAATATTGGTCAAATGTAGCTCAAGCTTTGGGTGGGATTAATACCGATTTGATCTCAGGCTCTTTAGGTGAAGTTTTTAATCTTTCTTGGGAGGGAAAAGAAGAAAAAATGATGGAGGCATGGAACCTCTTCAAATCCTATATAACCTATGATGAATATCCGACCATGAATATCTTATATTCAAACAACGAGGATCTCTTTGTGGAAGCTCGCAAGCAAAAGATTTGGATTTCTTCTCAAGCCTTGCCACAATTGTAGCCAAGTTTAATTAAGGGCCTTCTTTGTTGAAGCCTCTCTCTATTTTTTTGGTTTGTCTTAGAGTTGATCCTCGACACATTGCTTATGTCATGTGCCTTCAGTCCACATAGCTTGTATTGGATTCTTTCAATCCTAGGTATCTTTGAGTTTAAATCTAGAGGTGCTAGAGGAATATTACTCCTATCCAGTTAAATATTGTTGCCTCAATGGTTGAGCCTTGCTCCCATTTTTTGTGCAGATGCTTTATCTATGTATCATATCTTATATTATCCTATTATTAATATATTATACACTCTATGCGTTTAATCCAAAAAAAAAACTTAATGAACAAATACTTGTTCAACGAAATTGCAACTTTAATATCATATAATTTATTACAGCCAATAACTTACTATTGCCCAACTACTAATAGCTCCTCCTATTCTGCACACAAAATTGTAACTCATCCACATAAACACAAATCTACATAACACAATGATTTTTCATCGAATTTTTTGAGTTTTAACATCACCAAAAAGATGAATTATAAGACAATATTAAAATGGTGAAAATCACATAAAAATCCATCACATTTTGTACGACATTTTTGTATGGAGATTATCAACATCTACCACTACTAAAATTTGTAGTCAAATATTTCGAATCTCTTGACTAACTTTAAAAAAAATAAGCTTTGTAGTCAAATATTTCGAATCTCTTGACTAACTTTAAAAAAAATAAGCTCGAGAATAATTTAACTGACGACTACCATGCTGAAAAGCTTGAGAAAGAAATATTATTGGTAGGTAATGTTGAGCATGATTTCCAATGCATTTTGGAAATATTCACGTGATCAATCAAATGATAGGAAGTGGCATTTCAAAAGCCAAAAGCATTTCATCTTTCCCACGCCTCTTTGGAAAAATCAAACAATTTTGACCGTTCCACAACTACTTCCTCTGACCTGTAGGTATATCTATATATACACACACAAGGCTAAAAATTCAAAGAACGTGCAAAGCATAATTACACACATAAGACTAAAAGTTCAAAGAACGTGCAAAGTGTTTAGATTCATTCTTCAGTCTTCAGTCTTCAGTCTTCAGTCACAAAGAACGTGCAAAGCTTAGATTCAGTCTTGTCTTCGCATTGGAAGTATAAATAGCAGTGAGTAGAAGCATTAAACATTAAATATCTGTATCCACATTTCCAATTTGAACGGAGACAACATTTGAATCTGATCACACTTCCATGGAAACACTAGAAAAATCTTTGAATATGTGGGATGATGAGTTTGTGCAATCTATGGAAACACCATATTATTTATGGGTACGTTTTGTATATTATCTCTAGATTACTCTGCTCTACTGATACGGATTGTATTGGTATGTTATCTCTATTTCTTTTCTACATTATTGATTGTATATTTTGCAGGTATCTGAATGCCGTGAACGTGTTGAAACACTGGTTAAACAAGTCAAAATCTTGTTAAAAGAAATGCAAACTGGATTTGATGGCGATCTAATCCAGCGTCTTGAGATGGTCGATGCATTGCAATGCCTCGGAATAGATCGCTATTTTCAGGATGAAATAAAAGCAGTTCTTGATTTTGTTTACCGGTCTGTTAAATTTCTCTCTCAACATCTGTTAACATTTGGATTGTAAAAATCAGAAAGTGTTAAAATTCTCTATTAACATTTGGATTGTTAAAATCAGAAAGTGTGTTAAAATTCTTTGTTGAATGGATGCAGCTGTTGGGATGGAAGTGTGGGGATAGGATTAGGCTGCAAAAGTGCTACAAAGGATTTGAATGCCACAGCTTTAGGATTCAGACTACTTCGACTCCATCGTTATCATGTCTCTGCAGGTACCCAAATAATTCATTATGTTTTTATATTGTTTTAATATGGAAGAAGATTTAAAAAATAATTCTCTACTTATAATTAAGGTTTCAGGTTCTCATTGTCACATTAGCATACCACAAACTAATTATTTATTAACATGTTGCACATTGAACAGATGTGGTGAAGAATTTCAAGGACAAAAAAGGACAGTTCCTTTCTCATGGAGCAATTAATGATGAGGAACACATGATGAGAAGTATGATCAATCTCTTAAGAGCTTCAAGTCTAGCATTTCTTGGAGAAGCCGTTATGGAAGATGCTAAAGTCTTCAGTTCTGTTTATCTTACACATTTGTTGGAAAAATCTGAAGATATAAAACAGAAAAGTTTTTTGAAAGAGGTAATGGATTTTTTGATTTTTTTTCAAACAATTTCTTAAATTTAAAGAAGCCATCAAGCTAGAGGTTAAACAAACACAAATATAAGTATCAATTTTAATATTAATTATATTTTTGTTTCTTTTTTATTTTACAGGCTGAGTATGCCCTCCTATATGAATGGCCTTCTACTTTCTCTAGATGGGAGGCAAGGAGTTATATAGAAATATATGAATTGGATAACTCAAGGTAAGAGTTGTTCAATGTTATTACAAAAATTATTTTTTCAATGTTACAAATATCATAATTTTGTTAAATTTATTTTATATATTTTTTAATTTTTCAGGTTGAAGGACAAAATCATTTTAGAGTTGGCCAAATTGGATTTCAATATATTGCAATATAAATACAAGATGGAGATGAAGAAACTCTCGAGGTAATTATTAGGATGGGAAAAAATGAAATAATAGGAATCATATCTCCAAATTTTCTATTTTAAATATTCATATAAGAAAATAATTTTTAACATCATAAGAATCTGCATCTCATTTTAGAACATAATTTATCATATGATTAGTATTCTTCAAATTAGTCTTTCCAATCACAGAAGGTGCTATTTTAATCATCTTACTTTGATAAATTGGGAGGATATCACCTTTTATCATTTTGAATCAAATTTTATTAGGAATTCAAGTAAAAATTAATTTGATTATTTTTCGTTGCAGTTGGTGGCAAAATTCTGGGGTCTCGAAATTAATTGCAGTTAAAGAGCGCTCAATTGAATATTATCTGTTGGCAGTTAGTGTTGTAGATAATGCAGAATTTGGTAGCAGCAGAATAGTTGTGGCCAAAACAGCAACTCTTGTCTCTTTGTTAGATGATCTTTTTGATAATTACTTGACACTTGAGCAAGTTGAACTTGTTACTAAGGCTATTGTTCAGGGTTGGAACATTTCCATTATACAAAATATTCCAAACAATTTTAAGAAAATTGTAGAGTTTATTTTCAAAACATTGCATGAATTGACAAGTGAGGCAAGCCAAATCCAAGGACGTGACATGATGCAATTCATTACAAAAGCGGTATGTATACTTGATCTAAATAATTTTAGTTGAAACTCTATTTTTATCTTGATTCATATGTTATAGAGAAAAATAGCATTATAAAAAATATTTTTTCAAATTTAGCATCAAATAAGATCACTATGTATAGCAAACTTAATCATATGCATTCTATATGCATTTGTATTGTATTCTTTAATTAAATCTTTCTATCAAGTGCATTTAAAAAATAATAATTCTTATTTTTTAGTTTTTTAAGAATCAATTAAATAAAGTCTTTTCAATTGCTATTTCAAAAAACATAAATTATATATGAGTTATAGCTATTTCTTAATATTTTCAATTTTCTTAAAGAAAAAAAAATTCAAGAAATATATTTATGATTCTTTATATGCAATATTTTCCAGCAAATTTATTGCAATAATTTTAAAAGGTCAAACTAAGTATATTGATCATGAAGTAAAATCATGAAATGGATTTTAAAAACTTGAGAATATTGTGTTTTAGTGGGCAGATTATGCTGAAGCTAGTTCAAAGACAGTACAATGGAAAGAAGGTCAATATGTTCCATCCTATAACGAGTACATAAAGATTGCTGCAACAACTGGAGCAAGTGGACTATTGTCATTACACCCCATCCTCCTAGCAGTTCCTAATTTGGAAGATGATGCCATTGAGAAAATATTTCTCAATAAATCAAGATTTAATGAGCTCATATGGTTGACTAGATGCTTAGTTGATGATGCTCATGATTTCCAGGTTTGTTTCCTTCTATTTGAATTTGATGATGAAATACATGTAATTTTTTAATCGTGCTTACAGTATTAACATATTTTATGCTAATGTAGGATGACAAGCTCCATGGACAAACAACCTCAGCAATTTCTTGGTATATGAAGGATCATCCTAAATGTTCAGAAGAAGAAGCAGTAATTCATATCAATAACCTTTTTGACCAATTGCTTATAGAATTAACATGGGAATTTTTGAATCCCAACAAAGTTTTACTCAAATGGGAGAATTTATACTTCAATATTGTCAAAGGAGTTCAAAGCTTTTATGTATTTGGAGATGGATTTCAATATCATGATAAGGGAGTCAAGCAACGGGTATTCAAAGTTCTATTTGATCTAGTCGAAATCTAAAAGATAATGTTTCTATCATCTAAATGTCAAAATAGAAATTTACTATAGTTGTCCAAGGGGTTGAGCCTAATTGGTTAAAATGTTGGGTGCTCATTGTGGAGACCCAAGTTCAATTCCCCATAGAGACATCTTAAGTGGAATTCTAAGTTGTGACTCTTGGTCTTCCATGGTTGGCTTCTAATATGGGGGTGGTTTCTAAATAAAAGTGGATTTCTAAGTGGTGACTCTTGATGTTTGTAATCAATATTGATTGGAAAAACTTACTATAGTCATTTTAAGTCATAACGGATAGTTATTAAATCTATATTTGTACAAAAAGACATTATTCTTTATAAAATATGTTTCTACATTTTGATAACAATATTATTTTGTTACTACACTTTATCAATGTGTTAATTTAAATTAGCATGCATTACCACTTTTAATTAAATGTTAGATTTCATATCTTATGAAAGTGTTGTATAATTGACATTAGATTTAATATAAATCCATCTAATGTTTTGATTAGATAAGCATGAAGGGCATGATCCCATTATAGAATAGACATCAAGGCAAATAAGATGAATCTCACAAGACATAAGATTGGGAAAACGATAAACTAGAAACTAAAAGGCTTTTGAACAGAGCAAAGAACTAGTGAGAAACAAGGTCCTCCAATCCTGATTTGGAGACTTTTTCTTTTTTTTTTTTCTTTCAACATATCCTCCTCTAACAAACCACCATCCAAGAAATGCAATTGTCTGGGACCCCATTAACATGGGAAACAAGTGGTGACTCCCTCAATGGGGAATCAACAATAACCATGGTAGGGACAACAAGATAACCAAGCAGGAAATAGGTCTCACCCACAACAAGAGAAGACAAGGTCGAAGCAAAAGTGGCTGATACTAAAGGAATCGGGCATGTATTAGGAGTCAGGCAAGTAGAAAGAATAATCGAACTTGGAGGAGCCACAGTAGGAGCAATACGGCACTCCAAGGCCACATCAACATCAAGGCACACGTCAAGAATATCCTCTAAAGAGGTAGGAACCTCTATAGTTAACTGATCTTCATTAGAGTTATTCCACTAAAAGGCCCTCATACTCCAGCACCTACGTCCAAGCTAAGTGACCAATAGTAAAGCAACAACAATATCTCAAGGGGAGGCCCTCATAGTCCAGCACTTGCATCCAAGGCTTATCGCAAACCATCAAAACTGTATCACCATGAAGGATCTTGAAGATGTCAATATTAACCAAGATGTGAGCATAGGTAGTGTGCCCCCTCATAGTCCAGCACTTGCGTCCAAGGCTTATCGCAAACCATCAAAACTGCATCACCATGAAGGATCTTGAAGATGTCAATATCAATCAAGATGTGAGCATAGGTGGTGTGCCTTATATGTGAAGTAGAATCATCTACCTTTAGAGCGAAGCCAACAGAATTGCCTATGGCCTCAAAACACAAATCCTCCCCAAATTGAAAGGGAAGATTTGAGAGATAATCCAAATTGGATGCATAAATAGTGGTTGGAGAGAGGATTAAAGAAATGAATCCAGGGCTTGACAGATAGAAGATGTTGTACCCAAATTTTTATCTAAAGGGGAAACAAACAAAAAAAAAAAATTCCTTTAACACAGAAATAGAGTTTGATCAAATTAACCACAACGAGATTCTAAGTAATCAAGACCCAACTAGAGAAGGCAAAAGGTTGTAAAACCAATCCACCAGACCTCTGCGCTATCAGTAAGCTCTGCACCACAAACATCCACAGGAGATGGTTTAGCACAAGAGAGAGGTCGGATCACACATTGGGAGCGAACTAGGACAGATCTAGTAGCTTGGGTAAAGATATTGGGATTCCTAAAGGTTAGAGAAGAGCAGCAGCATCATGGGCCTCTTTCGCAGCAAACACAGCGCTCACAGAGGCAGGGTTCTTGACCACAGGGTTACTGTGGGCAGGAGACCTTTCAAAAAAACTGGTTAAATCCATTAATCGTTGAATTATTATATAAACTAAATTTGATATATTACCAGGTCAATAATTTATAAAATAATTTCTAATTTTTGAGGTTAGGATTAATCATGAATACCCCTTTTTTAATGCATTCCACACAAGAACTTCATTTTTGCTTTAAATACCTACTTTGCTAAGAGTTGCTCACAAGTTGAAAGGAATTCATTATTGATATTTCACATGAAAATTGAGTCACATAGAATGAATCTATATAGTTTGAAATGACCCCAAAAAAATAATAGGGCAAATAAAAAGTAAAATAGTAGGCATCAAATAGCAAAATAGAAAATGGTAGTATTGATCTACATAACTTAAGTATTTAGATTAGAAGTTTTGTTTTTTTTTCTGTTTTTTTTAATTCTTAACATCATTTTTCACAGTTTTAAAAAAAGTCTTTTGTCATAGTATTGGTGAATATAATAGCTATTTGTTCTTAAGTAAGATAAAAATTTAAATTAACACTGTTTTCTTGAAAATTTTCAAATTAGAATAAAATGGTAGATTAACAATGTTTGCTTGAACAAGATTTTAAATTTGGTGAACATTAGTTTCAATATACTTTATTTTATCATGAAAAATTAGATGAATTGTAACTTTTATAGGGCTTTGAATGCCACAATACAATGTGGCTGCAAAATATTATGCAAGACCAAGCATAAGTAAAACATTTCAAATCCAAACTACTTCATTTGCCACTCTATATTAAACTTCACATGAAGCCAAAGATGTACTTTATTTTTTGCTACTTAACATAGGCTTGATCCAAGTTGAAAAATATAACTTCCAACATATTTCTCTTCATCTATAAATAACCACTTCAATCTCAATCCATCAAGCAAACCAAGGAAATTGAGTTATTCTTAGAATGTGCAAAAATATCTTTTTATAGTTTGTTAGGTCACAAAATGGTACAAGCTCAACTCTTATGGATCAAAATGTTTATTTCTCATTTGGAATGAGATTAAGGAGGTCTACAGCTCCTCTAGAAATTGATTCTCAATTTTTTCAAAACTAGGATCTACTAGATTGATATTTCTACCAATTGAGCTACTTGATTCAAGCTCACACATGCTCATAGTTGCAAGTAAATGAAAAGGCATAAAATGCACTGATTATAGAGAAATTAGACTAAAGATAAATATTTCATTATATCATGATAAAACTTACAATATCTAATCCACATTATAGTGCAAGCAAGAATAAGCAAATACCAGATTGAAACAACTATCTAGAATATAGGCATGCAACTTTGAGCAACTATAAGTATAAATAGAAGTACACCTAAGCAAGCTTACCTAGAAGAATATCTAGAATAAGATATATATATTCTACACCAACAAAATTTGTAAGATGAACCAAGAGAGATGAATCAAGTATGCATGGCGAATATCAAGTACATAATTAGACATATGTTGTTTAAAAATATTGAAGATTTATGTGGTACAATAATGTCAATTTCTAATATACTATGGGTTTACTAGACACTCATCCAATCGGTTCAGAATGGGAAAATTTATTCATTATAATAAAATTATAAAAGAACAATTATCAAAATTGACATATTTGAATATATTATGATTTTAATTTGATAAAAGAAATATACCATGAGAGAAAATTTACATGAAAAAAAAAATTAAAATAATAATCAAATTTGCATGGGGAATGTCAACTACATCATTAATCAACTATTGCTTAAAAATATTAAAGATTTATGTGGTTAAATAATGGGCCAATTTCTAATTGGCCATGGATTTATCCAATTAGTTGAGATTTTTTTTTGGTTTTAAACATGAGAAGTAAATGGGAAAAGGAAAATTGAGTTTGTAACGCGGACCTTCATTGCCTAAAAAGAAGATCTCCATCTTGTAAGGGAATCGCTTACATTTTAAAATATATTCAACATAAAGTAGAGGTGGGGGGCCTCCAATTGAAGGAGGCTTTGTTTAAGTCTTAGGTTGTGAATGGATTCAATTGGAATTTTTATTTAGGGTGCTCAATATAAATTTTATCCTAATATTCCTCTAACAAAGATATGTTACCAAAAGTGACACATGATTAATTGATAGCATACATGTAGTCGCCTTAAGGTTTGCAAGTTATAGCTTGATTTATGGGTCAGAAAATGCACAACAATAACACCACCTTATGGCATGAAAGTTGGTTAAAATTTAATATTTTTATCCTAAGGGTTGGGAGATTTGGTCCAAGGGTTGTGTTCTATTGGTTAAAGCATTGAGTTCTCATTGTGGAGATCAAATTTCAAATCCCAAAGGGACATCTAATATGGAATTCAAAGTTGTGACTCTTAGTCTTCCACAGTTGGCTTCTAGGTGGTTTCTAATAAGTGGATTCTAACTTGTGACTCTTGGTCTTTCATAGGTTGATTCTAGTGTGGTTGCTCGAAATGAGCTAATGGTGGTTTCTAATAAGTGGATTATAATCTATGACTCTTGGTCTTCCACAGGTTGATTCTAGTGTGGTTGCTCTAAATGAGCTAGTATTAGTGTCATGGTTTTGGTTGCCCGATATGAGCAAATATTAGTATCATGTAATGGTCTCAAGTTGATGCTTGTATGAGCAAAATATTTGTAAACGATCTGGAATATAAAAAAAGGGGGTTGGGAGATTTGTCATAGCAATAAAGAGGAGGTTTGAACACCAATAAGGATTTTATTTAATTTTAGTTATTTATATCTTGCCATCTTTTAAAAATGTTTGTATATTTAAAATAATCTAATCTACAAATTTCAATAATTATTTGTGAAAAATTCTAGTTTTATCTTGTTGGCATTTCATGAAGATTGCATTAATGAAGTTTAAAAGTTGCCATTGATGTCAATTGTAACCAGTAATGGAGTTTTATTGCAACCGGTAGTGATGCAGTAATGCAACTGGTATTTTAGTAGTGATGGAAACCAGTATTACTATTGTAGCAGTGAGATCAACCGGTAACCATACCTATTCATATGCCAAACCCTAACCGATGGAGCTTGGTGAATCGGTTGTGTTGATCTATGATCAAATCGTGATCGGAGATGATTATGCCACGTATGCATGATGCATTTGATGAGTTTCAAAGTGGTTTATGGCGCGTAGAGATAACTGTTTTATCTTGGGAATGAGCGAGTGCATAGCATGAAGTAGAAATCATGTGATCCAGGAGCAGTCGAAGTTGTCTTGGACAATGTGCAGTGATTGCTATGTAATCCAATGGTCATGTTTGTGTTAGGATTCCCAAATATACTAAGAGGGGGGGTGAATTAGTATCTGACCAGTATAATAATTTTCTTAACTTATAACATGAAAAGCATATTAAAACTGTGTACCAGTAAACCAAAAATAATGTAGCAAATAAGAATAACAACCACAACATGAAAAGCACACCATAACACAATATTTTAACAAGGAAACCCAATGTGGGAAAAACCTCGGTGGGATTTGTGACCCACAATATTCACTTACTGGCCAATAAGAGAATATTACTGCTTACAATAGGGGCCTGCACATGTAGGAAGGCCAAGTGCCTAGAGCTCACTGCTCAATTAAAAAAGAAGTCACACTGACTTACAAAAATGGATTATACTAATCCAATGTCTTGTATTGCTTTAGATCAGCATCTACTATGCCAGATTCAGTACCAGTTTAAGCTCTGCAATATACATAAACCCTTATTCAATAATTCACATATTAGGTCTGCTATATTCCTTACACCAATCGCCTATTAAATGATCTACGATGATCTCATGCATATATGAGTCATATTACAATCCGCCATGTCAGCTTACAAAAGATTTTACAATTAATTACAAAATACATTTATACAAAATTGTTGTCAGCCAAAGTTTCGGTAATCTTCCTTTTCGGTGTTGGTGTAGAGTCTATCGGTGTCGGTGCCAGTGTTTGCCTGCCAGTATCACATGATTGTAAGGTTGCCATCAATGACAATACCTTCAATCACCTACAATTTCTCATTGGAGTGTGCATTTGCCAACAATCTCCCCCTTTGGCATTGATTGCAACACTCATGAGAAAATCAAAAAGTGTCCAAAAAGATGTCCAAAAAGAATCTGCCAAAATTTGTCTGACCAAAACTGTGTGCCCAAAAATGTATGCTCCCCTTGAGCTGATGATGTCCTATTCTGATCATTTTTTTCATCACACTACTTCCCCTTTGACATCAATGGAAAAGGTTGTCACTCGCTGTCAGTGGAGTGTGGTTCCTACCTAGATTTTTGTAGCCGGTGGGTTACAATCTGGAATATATCTGCCAAAACCATATTTAAACTGTCACTGAATCTTTTGCTTTCCTGTAATGCCTCTTGTGTTCTCTGAACTGTACCAGTGAGTATGTGCATTTTCTCTTCTGGTGTCTTAAGTCCGGGAACCAGAGCCTCAAAAATTTATTTTCTCAAAGAAATGAGGTAATCTAGTTTAGGACCAAGTTTACACTTTAAGCTCTTTGCTTTATCCTTTATTCTCTCTTTGTCCTTTTCTAACTTCTCTATTTTCTCTTCAAGATCTGCAATTTTCTTTTCTATCTCCAAAAATGAATCTGATGTACCTAGTAGATTTTTAGCAATATTGTTTATTTTAGTTTGAGTTTTGTTGATCTCTTAATCTATATCCTGTGTCAAGATGTCTGTTTTGCAAGTATCCCTGTACATTTTCTTAAAATCCATAATTGTTTTTCCTAGTTCCGATAATAAGGTGTCCATTTTCTCCTTGTTCTTCTTCACAATTTCCTCAAAGAATTTCTCTTTCTCCTTATTCATCCTTTCTTTGAATGTGTCTTCATTGATTTGATCAACTGTCAAAATGTTGCCGGTGATAAATTTAGACAATGTGTCTAGTTGACCTAAAGAATCTTTGTTATCCACAATGCACTTGGGTGCTACCAATTTGAGAATAGGAATGGTGTCATCGATAGCCTTGTAGGCTTGTGCATTACACTCTATGATTTTCTTTATTGAATCCAATAAGACCTCTGTCACATTTGTAGGTTAAAATTCTGCTATTGAAGTACTAGACGGCTGTCCAACTGTTTTCACAATATCCATGTTGTCAGTTGTAGTGATAACTTTTCTTGTTTCGACCTCTGGTAGGTCAGTTTGTGTTTGCATTTCTATTAGCAAAGGTTTGGGCTTTTCAGTTTTAGCCGGTGCCACTGTCTCTGTCTGAACTTGTGTCTCAACCTGCTTCTATTCTGGTTTCTCCATCTATGTTTCAGAAGGTTTCTCTGAACTCTCAGCTACCGATTTCTCAGATGTAGTCTCTATATGCACTTCCGGTTTCTCAGTTTGGACCTCTGCACTGCCCATTTCTGGTTCTCCTAATTGTTTTTCAGTTTTATCTAGTTCTTCTAATGTTTTACCAGTGGTGTCCTCTGTCGGTTGCTCTGTCTGAGTAGGTTTTTTTGTGCTTATGTTTACAGTATCATTAACCTCAACCTCAACATCTGCAGTCAGTGACTCAATAGTCACTTCTTCCTTCTTATCCTCAGTGGTTTCTCTGTCAACCACAATATTTACTTCTTGTGTGTCTATATTTACAGTGTACAAAATTTTAGACTCAGGATTAGTATCCTCTAGAGGAGTCTCCATACTCTCAGTAGCTGGTTGATTGTCTGTAGTTTCCATCAGTGGATTATCCGAAGGAGGTGGGGTTAAGTTATCAGTTATTTTTAAGCTTGGAGGTCCACCTACCTTACCTTTTCCCTTATCCTTGTCCTTTTGGTATACCCTGATGGTTTTAGGTCTTAGTAGCTCTTCTTGTTTCTCTTTTTCTACAAATAATATGTCCCATTGGTCTGCGGTTTCTTATGTTACCTCATTTACTCTCCCTGTCATTAGTGCTACATGTCGGTGAGCAGTTGAAAATACTATCTGGTTTGCTTCACTGATTAGTTTGTCTATCTCATCAGGTGAGTTTACAGGATGCACTGTAAGTAATTTTTCAATTTTTATTTTCTTGTCCAGCTCAACAATAGCTACCCTTCTAGCTTCTAGTCTTCTATACAAATCATTTGGTATTTCATCAACAATTTCCATCAAAATTTTCTTGTATATATCCAAGTGTAAAATTACATTGTTCTCTATGCTTTATTTGTCATCAGCAGATAGTGTGTTGTACAATTTGCTAATGTTTTTCAACTTTCCATCTTCAGTTATTTCACTTAAGAGTTTATCTAGTGGAGTAATATCTTGTTTTACCTTCTTCTTCTTCTTAGGAGTTAACTTCTTCACTGGAGGCCTCACTGCCTGATGATTTTGCCTTGTTTTTCTAGGAGTGGGTGAGGATACCGGTGAGGGTTTTCTTTTCCTTTCTACCCTTTTGAATACCACTGTCATATCACTCTCAGAGGAAGTTGCAACCGGTGAAAGATGAGTTTCCGGTTGAAGTTCTTCCAACTCACTTTCTTTTATACCAGTTTGTTTCAAAACATCTTCCTTAATTGCCTTCGCCTGTCTGGTGTCTTTCCTTACTGTTTGTTCAACTTTCTTGACTCTTTTCCTTGACTGAATACCACTTTCTATTGTTTCAGTGCTGCCAAAGACTTTCTCAGAGGGTTCTTTTGGTGCTTCAAGGAGGGCATTAGCATAAGTTTCAATAATATTATCATATGTTTCATAGCCCATTTCAGTTACCCAGATTGTCCTAGGGACAACTGCCTCCATCTAGATTTCATCCTTTTTAATTACAAAGCATATTTCCTTCTGATATTTATCTACAATAGCCTATGACAATCTTATTCTAGTTTTCATTCGAGCCTTCAGTGCTTGAAAATGTTCGTTTATGTTTTTCTCTCTGTTTTCTCCCATATTGTTTAATAGATCCGATAGTTTCTTTCCTACCGGTATATCAAAGCCAAAATATTTTCTACCAATACTAGATACTTGTTTAGTAATATACAGCATTAAACAAACAAGCAAATTTCCAAATCTAAAGGTTCCTTTCTTATCTCCTTTGATCTTTTTCAGATTGTCTATCAATTCATCTTTGAGCCATTCACACACATCTATTCTAGCATTATCATTAACCATGTCATATGCACTTTTAATACATAGGCTAGATACTGAGTTTAACCTATTTGCATGTGTAGCTTTGTAGCCTAAGATCATACTAATAAATCTAACATTGATGTCCTTCACATCATTTACCCTTAGAGACCTTTTGTCAAATGTTGCACCGGTTAGATCTATCACTGTGTCATTTGAGACCCTTTTAGTTCTGTCAGGTCGGCTACCGATGGCAGGTAACCCTATTACTGCTTTAACGGCTTCTTTGTGATTTTATGAATCAAATCTAACTAGAAGAATTCACCATGGACTCTGCTTAGGACTATTCTTATCACATCTTTAGGAAAATCAGGAATTCTAAGAATATCCAAAAAACCTAGAGTTTCTACTACCTTGTGTTCCGATTTGACATTGCCATTCTCATCACAAATCACAGTGCTATACATTTTCTTGATTTCATAATCTCCTAATTCCTCTATATGACAGTGTATGTATATTCTAGGATCTTCAGCATATACTACTCCTTTAGGAATTTGAGAGAATGCACCTATGTTGTCATCTTTCTTAGCTATTTCGGGAACAAGCTTGAAAGCGGGTCTAGGGTGCTTGATAACCTCAATTACAGTAGGGTTTTCTATAAATTCAGGAACAGAGGAGGATGCCATGTTTATAAATACCTCAATCTACCTTATGGATGACTGCTTAGATGAACTACTTCTCTTCTTCGCTAAGAATGCCTTCGCTCAAGAATTTTCGCGCTCTCAAAGATTTGAATGCTCGATGAATTGAAAAGGAGCCAAAACACTTGCTTTATAATGTTCTTATCTCCAACTACCATATTTAATGCTTGTCGGTTAAGTAACAACTTAACTCATATGTCGGTAAAGAAGTAATTCAACTTCTCACCATCAACCGAGGGTATAATAACATATTTTTCAATTTGTTGCTAAACCCCCAAAGGATTTTCCTTCAATTAGATGAAGAGTCTCCTACCAATGGAGTGTTACTCTGTTCTACCGAGGGAGGAGTATTCCCATCAACATTCTGATCTAACTTTCTGATCCATTGTTTTGAGAATTCTTGCTTTACGTCTTCAACCTTTTCTTTACCTTTCAAACTAGGACCTTTGTTATTTGTCGGTGGGGTCTTGCATCTACAAAATTTTGCAATATGTCCAGTTTTGTTACAAGCATAACAAGTCACATTGTTTTTCTAAATAGCTTTCCCATATCCTATGCCAGTATGTGTTATGCATTGATTAGATAGGTGTCCAAATCTTTCACAAACATAACATCTTACATTCATCCTACAATTTTCTGAAGTATGACCAACTTTGTTGCATTTAGAACATTGACCAATGGGTGTATTAGTGTTCTGATAATTTCTAGGTCTACACTGATTTTCTCTATGACCATTCTTTTTACGGTTAAAGAATTTCCCATTGAATTTGTAAGCATTAGGCTGTCTTACCGGTTTGCTATGATCATGATTGTTTGCAGTACCGGAGCTTTCACCAGTTTCAAAGCCAAGGCCATTTGTATCACCATTAGGTTTCTGATTCTTCAACATGTCAACAAGTTCCTCTGAACTTTTCTTGAATTTCTCCTTGTGTTGATTTGCAGCAGTCAGTTCATTCTCCAAGATTCCTTTTTGTCTTATGAGTTCAGTTCTATCATTTTGTGTGTGCATCAAATCTGTTTTCAACATATCATTTTCATGACTGAGTCTTGTGTTTTCATTTCCAGCATCATTTAGTCTTCTATCCAAATCATCTTCATTCTTCTTTCTATCTTTAATTTCTTTACAAAATCTCATAGTCACATCTTGCATCTCATTCTTCATTGTACAGTTATCTTATCTCGGTTGGTTCACCAGATCATTAAGAGTTTCCTTTTCATCTTCCTCATTCTGCATCTTCTCACAAAGTTCTCATCTTTTATTCCTTGCTATAGTGAAATTTTCTTGAAGTCCTCGAATAATATCCTGAGCAGCCTTCAGATCATCCTCAAGTTTGATATTCTTTACTTTTTCTTCATCATAGTCTGAAAGAGTTGTTTCCAATTGCTTTCTCAAATTTTCCATCTCTATCGGTGTCAAGATCTTCCTCAAGTTGTTAGGCTTTTGAAAATAGAGGACCAAGCTTTGATACCAATTGTTACGATTCCCAAAGATACTGAGAGGGAGGGTGAATCAGTATCTGACCAGTATAATAATTTTCTCAACTTATAACATGAAAAGCATATTAAAATTGTGTACTAGTAAACCAGAAATAATGCAACAAATAAGAATAATAGCCACAACATAAAAAGCACACCATAACACAATATTTTAACGAGGAAACCTAGTGTGGGAAAAACCTCGGTGGGATTTGTGACCCACAATATTCACTTATTGGCCAATAAGAGATTATTACTGCTTACAATAGGGGCTGAACATGCAGGAAGGCCAAGTGCCTAGAGCTCACTGCTCAATTACAAAAGAAGTCACACTGACTTACAAAAATGGATTATACTAATCTAATGTCTTGTACTGCTTTAGATCAACATCTACTATACCAGATTCAGTACCGGTTTAAGCTCTGCAATATACATAAACCCTTATTCAATAATTCGCATATTAGGTTTGCTATATTCCTTACATGAATCACCTATTAAATGATCTACAATGATCTCATACATATATGAGTCACATTACAATCAGCCATGTTGGCTTACAAAATATTTTACAATTAATTACAAAATACATTTATACAAAATTATTGTCGGCCAAGGTGTCGGTAATCTTCCTTTTCAGTGTCGGTGATCTGTATGTCGGTGTAGAGTCTGTTGGTGTTGGTGCCAGTGTCTTCCTACCGGTATCACATGATTGTAAGGTTTCCATCAATGACAATACCTTCAATCACCTACAATTTCTCATTGGAGTGTGCATTTGCCAACAGTTTGAACCGATTTGTTTGTAATCTCTATGAGATCTTAGGTTTTGTGATGTGTTACCAACCTATTGTTTTGCTTATAAGGTTGATGAGTTGTTTTGTAGGAGCATTGGCAATTTTGGTTAAGTGTCACTATGATTGATTGCCAAACCAAAAGGAGTATCTGTAAAATGTTTCAAGGCAGATAGGAGCATGAAAAGGATCTCATCAAGAAGAGTAGTGCTATTACCAGATCAGCAAAAACCCTATTGTTCTCTAACAATTACAATAGTTAAATCCCTTAACTGGGTAAGCTTTAACAAGCTTGGTGTTTTCTAGATCCTCTAACCAAGTGATCCATTAGCTTGGATTTTGAAATCCTCTATCGAGGTTCCTCCTAACAGGGTATTGCCTTTAACAGGGTATTATAGTCAATCCCTTAACCGGGTGGTCCTTAACTGGATTTGTTCCTAACAGGACATTTTTGTAAAGCTTCTAACAAGGCTTGGCTCATAACAAGGCAAACTTTAGAAGAGTTCAGAATACTTGTGGGTATTCATCCCCACCATGGTTTTTCCCATTTGGGTTTCCACGTCAAAAACCATTATGTCAAGTGGTGAATGGTTTTTGTGGTTATGTTTTGATATGGTTAATTTGTTTAACTGGTAAAGCCACTTAGATGTGTTAAGATGACTGGAAGTGATCTGAAATGTGCTTTTACTAATGTTAGTCAAATGGTTTGAGAGTTTTAGATCTGTTACACTGTTATTTTGGTATGCTAGTCAACCGATAAACTTGACAGTGCAGTTACAGTTTGTAGTACAGTGTTTGAATTGGTTAGTTCAGTGATTGATTTATGAGTTGGGTTTTGAGTTTGGTGAAAGTTTATTTTGTTTTCTATCTATTGATTCACCCCCCCCCCCCCTCTCAGTATTTTTCCAAATCATTATTGATTCATCATATCATCAATTGGTATCAGAGCATTTCAGGTCCTCTAGTGTCTAAACCTAACAACTTGAGGTAAAGATCTAGAAGAACATGATGAAGAAAGGTCTGAAGTTCAATAGGGAAAACTACATAATCTAGAGTGATAGGATGAAGATCTATATCAAAATCTTAGGAAGTCAATATTGCGAACATGTTGTTACCAAATATACCTTGCCTAGTGGGATTCTGTCAGATGATCAAAAGGAGCAACAGGAGAATAATCAGGCATTGGAGGCCATTATCAGTTCCTTTTCCGATTTAGAGTATGTTGATGTCCATGGTTTGGGGACTACGTATGATGTGTGGAAGAAACTTCAGGATATCTATAGCGGTGATGAGCATGTGAAGATTGCCAAAGAGGAGAGTCTGAGAGGTAAATTTGATGACATGCGGATGGTTGAAGGTGAGAATATTCAACAGTATGGTTGGAGGATCAAGGAGATAGTCGGTAAGATCAAAAGTGTTGGTGGTAAAGTGGAGGATACCATAGTGGTTAGCAAGGTGTTGAGAACCCTTCTACCAGTCTATATTATCTGAGTTCCAGCCATTCAAGAACTCAAGTCTGTTGATAAAACAAAGGTAACTCTTGACTCATCATTGGTAAACTAATTGCATTTGAATTAAATGGTTATGATGGTAGTGCTCAAAAATTGGAATCTGCATTTAGAGCTTCAGTTTCTAATCCACCGGTAAGGAAAAGCAGAGAGATGTTAGTCACAGTCATGAGTCAAGATCCAGCAAAGAAGTTGATGATGAAGACAAACTGATTGAGCTTGAAGCATTGTTGGCCAAGCGATTACCCAGAGGTACCGGTAAGTACATAGGTAAATTACCTTTGAAGTGTTTTGCATGTAACCGGATTGGACATATTGCAGCTAACTGTCCAAATGGAGACAATGAACACAAACGTGAGAAATATAAGAAGTACAAAGGAAAAGGTAAAAGAGATTGCCTCATTGCAGTTGATGGAGGAATCACAGATAAGGAATCTGAGGGAGATGTAAATGAGGACATTGGCTTTGTTTTCATTAAAGAGGAGACATTAGATCAGAAGGCATTAGTCTCTCGCATGGATAGTTCTGATGATTAGATTATAGACAGTGGTTGTTCACACCACATGACCGGTGACTGGAGTAAGTTTCTTACTTTGAAGGAATTTGATGGAGGTGTTGTGAGATTTGGAAATGACTCACCTTGCATGGTAAAAGATAAGGGAACCATTTTTCTTAATGAAAAGAGCAGTGCAGATGATGTCTACTGGGTTGAAGGATTGAAACACAATCTTTTGAGTGTTGCTCAACTCACTGATAGAGGTTATCTACTAGAATTCAAGAATGGAATGTGCAAAATCTATGGAAGAAAAGGTAAATTGATTGCAATTGGAAATAGACAAAAGATAAATTGTTTCACCTAAATCCTAAAGTCAACAACTATTTAATTGCTAAAGTAGATGATAGTTGGCTTTGGCATCGGAGATTTTGTCATATAAACTTTGATAAAATTGTCAAAGTCAGTAAGTCCGAGTCAGTAAGAGGTTTGTCTCAGTTGGACAAACCGGTGAATGCTCTGTGTAAGGAATGTCAGTTAGGGAAGATGACATCCTCAACTTTTAAGAGAAAATCTTTCTCAGCAGAACATTTGCTAGATTTGGTTCATACAGACCTCTATGGACCAATAAGGACTAGAAGTATTCAAGGTGATCAGTATTTTATGATCTTCACTGATGATTGCTCAAGAATGATGTGGGTCACATTCTTGAAGGACAAAATAGAAGCCTTTAGCAATTTTAAGGCATTCAGGGCCTTAGCTGAAAAGGAAAGTGGTAAGAAGATAAAGTGCCTAAGAACTAATCAAGGTGGTGAATTTACTTCAGAGGAATTCACTAGATACTATGAAGACAATGGAATTAAGAGGCATCTTTCTGCACCTAGGACACCACAGCAGAATGGTATTGCAGAAAGGAACAACCGATCAGTTGTTGAAGATGCTAGAACTATGCTAATACAAGGAGGCATAGCTAAAAATTATTGGACAGAAGCTATCAGCATAGTTGTCTACACTATGAACTGGATATCGGTTAAAAGAGGTAAGGATAAAACTCCTTATGAATACTGGTATGGTAGATCACCCAATGTCATTTACTTTAAGGTTTTTGGCAGTAAATTTTTTATCAAGAGAGGTGACTATGTTGGTAAGTTTGATGCTAAGAGTGATGAAGGCATATTTCTTGGTTAATCCACCAAGAGAAAAGCCTACAAATGTTACGACAACCAAACATAGAAGATCATGGAAAGTGCTAATGTCTGAGTGGATGAGTGTCCTGAAGATACAAGAGAAACCAGTGAGGAGAAGGAAGATGAACCTTACATTCTGATTTTGGAGCCTGAACTGGTGAAGCCAGAAGTTGGTGAAATGAATGTTGCAGTACCAGTTCAATCGGAACAGGTAGATTATGCAAAAGATGAAGATAGTGAGGAAGAAGAGCTTGATGATGATGATCATGTTATTCCAAGGTATGTAAGACTCAATCATAATCTTGATTAGATTATTGGAGATAAAGAAGTTGGTATGTTAACCAGAAGAAGAATTAGAGAGAATTCTTGTATGATCTCTACTATTGAGCCTAGAATTGCAAAGGAAGCCTTTGGAGATGATCACTAGATCAAGGCTATGGAAGAAGAGATCGACCAGATTGAGAAGAACAATACATGGACCCTAGTACCCAAACTAGTGAACAAAAATGTAATAGGTACTAAATGGGTGTTCAAAAATAAACTGAATGAAGATGGAGTAGAGTCAGAAACAAAGCCAGATTGGTATGCAAAGGTTATGCACAGGAAGAAGGAGAAGACTATGGTGAGACACTTGCACCAGTTGCTAGATTGGAATGTGTCAGGAGTCTACTTACATTTGCAGCATATAGGGGATTCAAAGTATATCAGATGGATGTGAAGTCGGCATTTCTAAATGGAATACTGGAAGAGGAAGTCTACATTGAATAGCCAGATGGTTATGCTTTGATTAATGCAAAGGATATGGTGTGTAAACTACACAAGGCACTATCAGTTTGAAGCAAGAACCAAGAGCATGGTATGAAAGACTACATTCACACTTGGTGAAGATAGGTTTTCAGAGAACCAGTGAAGACAGCAATATATATCTCAAGACTGAAGGAGATAAGATCTTGGTTAGTGAGTTATTTATGGATGATATCATTTTTGGAGGAAATGATGACATGATTGATGACTTTGAAAATGAGATGAAAAGTGAATTTGAGATGTCTCTGGTAGGAGAGATAAAATTCTTCATAGGTTTGTAAATTTAATAGATGAAGAGTGGTATTTTTATCACATAGTCCAAATATGTAAAAGAGGTATTGAAGACATTTGGAATGGGAAATTGTAAACCAGTTGGGACACCAATGGTTATAGGTTGTTAACTGTCTAAGGAGGATGATGTTGCATCCGTTGATGAAAAGGAGTACAAGTCTATGATAGGGAAGTTGCATTATGTTGCTCATAGCAGATCGGATATTGCTCATGCAGTTGGATTAGTTGCCATATTTCAGAAGAACCCGAAGGAAACACACATGGTAGCAACTAAAAGGATATTCAGATATTTGAGAGGTACTATTGATTATGGATTATGGTATCCATATGCAGGTAATTTTGATTTTAAAGTCTATACAAATGCATATTGGGCAGGAAATATTGATGACAGGAAGAGTACAACCGAAGGTGCATTCTTTCTTGGAGGAAGGTTGTAAAGAGGAAAATCGAACCCTAGTTGTTCCCCCACTCCATAGAGAGAGAAGAGAGGTCACTAGGGTTGACAGTTTTCACTTAGGAGAGACTTTACATTCAAAAGAGGGGTTGAAACCCTTAAGATCCAATCCCACACAATGCAAGATTGGATTCTAAATGAGTTTCAAGGGTAAAGACATCAAGGATACCCTCTTTTGTAAAGAATGTAGATAGAATGATTGAACTAGGAATGCATGTAAAGTAAGAAAGATTCTCTTATAAATAGAGATAGGGATACGGGATGAAGCTACAGACCTGGAATTAGCATTAAAATGTTGAGACGATTTTGTTCTGCAAATTTGAGCGAAAGATGACAGGACGATGGCACCTGGAGTGCACACAGTCCTCCGAAAAATCTGCGAAACGAAGGGGAATCTGTTCGTCTCTGCACAAGGATTCCAGATCTTCAATTACAGTCGCGTACCTGCAACCTACACACAGAAAAGAGAGGATTATTGGGGGGTTAGGGATTAGGGGTTTGCCTTTAGGTCAAACCCCAGTTTTTGGAATTAACCAAGAAATGAGAATGTTGTAAATGTAAATGTTTGTAATGTAAACAAGTACTGATACCTTGTTGTAAGAATGTTTGTATTCTTACATGCGAAGGTGTAATGAGTGTTGTATTTTGTATGTTGTAGGTGATCTCCTCTTCAATGGTTGAATCCTTGTCTTTGAATGCAACACCTAGCCTTGAATGGAGACTTAGAATGCTCAATTGCTTGAAGGAATGCTTGAATGCTTGAATGTTTGAATGTTTGAATATTTGAATATCACTTCCGCCTTTTTCATATATCTGTTTTCCTCCCTTTTTTGGAAGAGGAAATGTAGTTTATATACTTGTCAATTAGGGTTAGGAGACTGATTTTTCCGACCTTAGGCCGACCTAGAAACATTATTTTCCGAATTGCAAACTTAAAGACCCGATGCCCAACAAGACACCGGGCCCAAAATAGGGCCAGGGACCAGGGCGCTGGGTGCCATGGTCCTGGGGGACCAGGGCACTGGGTGCCATGGTCCTGGGGGACTAGGGCACTAGGCGCCATGGTCCTGAAGGACTAGGGTGCTGGGCGCCATGGTCCTGAAGGACTAGGGCGCTGGGCGCCATGGTCCCACCTCCCGGGACAGCAGGGTGCAAGGAAGGATCAGGCCAAGGTGCAGAAATATGCAGTTTTTGGTGTCGTAAACAGGTTTCGGGGTCTCCGTTCAGGTTCAATGTTGCGCTGCCATTGTGACGACCCAAATGCAGTCGAAATTGCAAGTGTCACAATTTTAGGACGCTACATTTAGCCCCCACTTTAGTGGGAGTATAAGTGTACGCCCATACTTCCGGTAAAGTACAAGGAAACAACATTGAAAAACTTTCACCACGTCAAGGAGGCAAGATACACCAAGCCCCCAGTGGACTAAGGATCTTACGAATTCGATTGACAAAGTAAAAGGGAAGATCACGAGGGAGAACCATGATTGTCAGTAGTAAGGTTCCCTCACTATGAGTCATGCAAGAAAAATACCAAAAATTTTCAAGGCAAAGCTAAGTTCGCTAAGAAACTTTCAAGTATCTTGAAGAGATATGAACGGGGTGTATGCCCCCCTACATTAAAGTGATCGTACACGCCTCATCAAGGGTGATTACTTTAAGGTAGTGATACACATAAGAAATGAGAAGGGAAAGGAGCACTTTATCACAAGGATTTAGCCCCCAAGTGTAAGATAAACCCAAGGATAATAGACACAAAACACAAAGCACAAGGTGACTTCACTTTCCTCAGGTTCAGTATGTTGTATGATAATTCATGTATATCATATGTATGTATGCATAATTGTTCTTCATTCCCCAATCAAGGAAGGTCACCTAGAAGAAGGGAACACATGTGTCTTTTGAGTCAACATGAGAGAGACCAAAAGAGATCTCAATGCTTTGCATCATCCTCAAGTAGACAACACTAAGGACAACAAAATAGAAGAATGAGAATAACACATAGAAGAAGTAACAAAAGAGATCAAGAGAGGAGGAGAGAGTCTGCTATGCTAATGAAACTAGTCTAGCATGTTATCTACCCCCCGATCTTGCTGATCAATATTTCGGGAAGGCAGGAAACACGCTAGAGGAGGAACATCCAACACAGAAGATGGAGCTATCACAAGATCCAAACAAGGGCTATGTTCATGTTCCACGCCACGTTGTTCTTGTCTAGGAGCTAGGATAAGTGCTTTAGAAAATTCATTAGATAAATGGTTATCAACATCAACATATTCATACTCACTATCAGAATGAAAAGAAGTAACATTTTCATCATGAATAACATTTTCATCTATATCATCATCAAGATTTATAAAAATAGGATCTTTAACTCGCACAGGATCAAGACCATCATGCATCTTATGTTTAGGATATTTTGGCTCAATTTTCGGCTGAGGAGAAAATGGAATAATACTAGCTGAAGGTGTTTTTGGGGATTGCAAAGTTTGAGAAGCAGCTGCCTGAGCTCTAAGATGACGCTTTCGTCGGCGTTCACATGCAGAATGATTTCGTCTAGTCTTAGTAGGAAGTTGAGAAGATTGAGGAGGAGGAATGTTCTCATCCTTATCACCTGGGTGTTTAGGTTGTGGTCTCTTAGGTTGGATAATAGGAGAAGAGGAAGGTCTCTTCTCGTTATAAGAGGAAGGAGGAGGAACTGCTCCATATAAAGGAGGAATATTTGGTTTAGGAAGGAGACCAAGTCCATCATGACGAGGAGGTATAGGTCTACTTTTAGAAAGTTTATTAAATATAGGCATAGTCATATTCATAGGGATGGGTTGGGAATCTTCTTGAGGAAAGACATTAGTTTTATCTTTCAAAGGAAGAATTTCCTTCTCAAGAATGATAGGAATATCAAGTTTGGGTGTTCTAGGTTCACTTAAAGATAGGATCATATCTTTTTTCCACTTTTGATAAGATTTGAAAAGATGATCACTCCGCGGTGGAAGAGATTGGAATTGTTTAGGGCCAAAATAATCAATAGGAACGCTAGAAGTTCTTTCAGTTGGTTTAAAGAGACTATGATTGACAGTAACAATTTCACCATTATGGGGAAATTTCAAACACTTGTGAATAGGAGAAGCAATAGCTTTCATGGAAGATAGCCAAGGATAGCCTAGCTTCACACAAAATTGTTCGGATGATGGAATAATAGAAAAGTCCACATCAAGGGGTTTGTTATGGACCTCAATAGGTAATGTAATAGAACCAATTCAGGAGAAGAAAATGCAACAAATAGTTTCACAACCACATATGTTTTGTCATAGATCACTTGATTCAATTGCAAAGTAAAAAGAAATTCTTCAGTGATGACATTAACCATGCAAGAAGGATCAATAAGCACTCCACGACAAGGTGTATTCTTGACTTTTGCAACTATATATAAAGGACCATCAGGTGCCCTGATAGTTTCACTGGAATCAAATGTGATGGAAGGTTCTCTAGGGATTTTCTGTTGTTCCACAAAATTAATCACATTCAGAGTCATAGACACAAGACTATCAGGTGAGAAAGAGGAATCATTAGTCTCAATCACATTAGAGGTATGAGAAGGTAATCGATTAGTAAAAATCTTAAGATTTTGGTTAGGAGAAGCTACAGATGTGTTGCCTTTATCATTCACACGAGAAACAGAGATAGTATTATTATCTATCAAATCTTGAATTTTACCTTTTAAAGAAAAACATTTTTCAGTATCATGCCCAGGTTGACGATGAAATTGACAAAAAGATTTGTTATCAAATAGGGTGAATTAATCTTTTTAGGATCTATTTGCCTTATAGGAGGGAGAGTAAGCACATTTTGTTCCAATAACTTATTCAAAATACTATGCAATGATTCATTCAGAGTAAACTTTCTTTCTTTCTTGAAAAACTTAGAAATAGGAGGCACAGCTGATGCTGCATTCACATTGTTGTTGATGATGTTTTCATTGGACTTAATGGACTCTCTGTTTGGTTTAAACTTCCCAAATGGTTGTTGACTACTATCACCCTTATCACTCGGAGCCATAGGATTTGCTTGTTCCATTTGACTCACAGTCAGTTGATAATTGTGAAGAGTTGCGCACAACTATTGGAAAGAAGTAAACTCAGAAAACAGAAGTTTTTCTCTAATATCTTTTTGTAAATTAGAAATAAATATTCTTTGAATATCATTGTCAGGTACTGGAAAAGAAATTTGAGCATACAAATGCTTATATCTACCAATGAAATCAGTCACTTTTTCTTTAACACCTTGTTTACAATGCATTAAATCAATCAAAGTAACTTTAGGACTTATATTGTTTTGAAATTGTTGAATAAAAGCATTTGCAAGTTGTTGGAAAGAAGTAATAGAATAGGAAGACAACGAGCAATACCATTGTAGGGCTTTATCTCTTAATGTTATAGTAAATAGTTTTGCAAGCAACCTTTGGTCATAAGCAAAATTGGTACATATTGTTTGAAAGGTCTTAACATGTGTTAGAGGATCACCCTTACCATTATAAAGCTCCAATTGCGGGATTTCAACATGTGTAGGGGGGATAGCTCGAACAATGTCAAGAGAAAGTGGGCTCGCATTATCAAATGTGGGCACACTAAACTTAGATTGATTCATAGAAGCAATTTGTTGCTGTAAAGAAGAGACAGTTTGTGCAAGATTGTTAATGCTCGCTTCAGTCGAAGAGTTCATATTAGACGTGTTAGATTGTGATGGAGGTATTATGTTATTGAAAGAAGGTATTGATTGAGAGTAAGGTGGCAGGACACTATGATAGTTAGTCATAGGAGATGATTGAAAAGGAGGAACACTACAAGGAGGAATGGAATGGTTAAATGAATTGCCCCCTTGCGTCATGTTTATTTGTGGAGATGAAATAAGAACACTCATTGAAGGAATGAATGAAGAAGTTGAATTGAATGAAGGAAGAGGATTGCCCCCATGACTGGTGATCATAGGTGGAATGTCTTGTATTGAAGTAGTCATTATATTTGATGTAAAAGTAGGTATACTAGCAATAGGAGTTGTCAAAGGAATAGAATGATTGACTTGAGTAGGAGGTTGTGTATAACCTAAAGTTTTGGCACAACTCTTCATAGGCATCACATTCGAATCCACAATGTGTGCAATACTACACAAAATATCAACTCCATTCTTATCACTTTGAACCATACGTTTTAGACCCTCAATTAATGAAAGAGATTGACTATCAGGGTATTCTTGAGACATCCATTGTCGAAAATCATCAAATTGGTTATCCAATTTCGAAAGTTGTTCTACAGAAACCTCATGGAGAGCTTCTTCATCATTAAGAGGATTAGAGGAATTACCCATGTCCTCGTTAAAAAGGCCATTCAAATTATGTTCCATCTCCTCAGTAATTAAACCTTGGAAGGACTTAATTCTAAGGCTTTGTCTAACGGGAATAGTGTAAGTAGGGCTTATTGTTGTAAAACTCATGCACTAAAGAGAGAGAGAAGATTTTGAATTTTAGAGGTAGAAAATTTCAATAAAATCAGCCAATCTCCTAGATTTAAGCTGTTAAATACAATCAGGACAATCTCCCGAAATTTTGGAAAAAATGTCAGGGACCGTGGCGAACGGAGTGCACACGGTCCTCGCAACTTTTTTTGAAATTTTCAGGGATGAAAGTTATGATGATTTTAAAGCTAATCTGAAAAAACTGAGTGATTTTACGATCTGTAGATAGGCCAAATTAAAGTTACAATCTCAAAATTGAACCCTACCAAGATTGTTGAAAAATGCAAAATTTGAATTTTGAAAAAGAGAGGGAAACTGAAATTTTGAATTTTATGATTTTAGAGGGAATACTGAAAGCAACGCAAGCTTTGAAATTTAAAAGTTGACTCGATTTCACGCAAAATTCCAATTTGAAAGCAAGAATCAAAGTTGCCGCAATTAAACACTTAATTTCAAAAGTCATAAACTACAAAAAATTTGAATAAAGTACTGAAATTTCGAATGAATGCCAACACACTTTTCAGATTTAGGATAGTAAGAAACACAATTTTAACACAAATTTCAACTTCAACAATTTTTGAACAATTATAAGCCCTAATCCAAGCAATCACTAGACCAACTTTGACTTTAATTTTGAAAGTGTTAGAATTGATAAAATCAGCCAAAATTCTGGATTTTAGCAGAAAAATACAGTAAGATCTAGCTCCCGAAATTTCGGAAAAAATGTCGGGGACAATGGCACTCGAGGTGCACACGGTCCTCACAACTTTTTTCCAAATTTTCAGGGATGAGAGATATTGTGATTTTGTTGCGGAATCCAAAGTTACAGCCGATTTGGAGGTGTTTTGATCAGTGAAATCATCGGTCAAAGGTTGAATCAAGAGGGTTTTAAAAATTAGGGTTTTGACACTTAACCACTTAATTTTCAGAATTAAAGCACAAATATGAATTGACAATTTGGAATAGAAGGATAGATCTGAAACAAGCATTAACAATTAAACATTTCACAAGCTCAATTACTAAAAAAAAGAAAATTTAGGGTTTTTATGCAATTAACCTCTAAAATTTGCAAAAGATCAAACATGGAAATGTAATTAAGGAAGAAAATTTTTCAGATCTAACCATGAATAATCAGAATTAGGATGTTCACGTCGGGTTCACCAAAATGTAAAGTGGAAAATCGAACCCTAGTTGTTCCCCCACTCCATGGAGAGAGAAGGGAGGTCACTAGGGTTGACGGTTTTCACTTAGGAGAGACTTTACATTCAAAAGAGGTGTTGAAACCCTCAAGATCCAATCCCACACAATGCGAGATTGGATTCTAAATGAGTTTCAAGGGTAAAGACATCAAGGATACCCTCTTTTGTAAAGAATGTAGATAGAATGACTGAACTAGGAATGCATGTAAAGTAAGAAAGATTCACTTATAAACAGAGATAGGGATATGGGATGAAGCTATGGACCTGGAATTAGCAGTAAAATGTCAAGACGATGTTGTTCTGCAAATTTGAGCGAAAGTTGACGGGATGATGGCACCCGGAGTGCACACGGTCCTCCGAAAAATCCACGAAACGAAGGGGGATCTGTTCGTCTCTGCACAAGGATTCCAGATCTTCAATTACAGCCATGTACCTACAACCTACACACAGAAAAGAGAGGATGATTGGGGGGTTAGGGATTAGGGGTTTGCCTTTAGGTCAAACCTCAGTTTTTGGAATTAACCAAGAAATGAGAATGTTGTAAATGTAAATGTTTGTAATGTAAACAAGTACTGATACCTTGTTGTAAGAATGTTTGTATTCTTACATGTGAAGGTGTAATGAGTGTTGTATTTTGTATGTTGTAGGTGATCTCCTCTTCAATGGTTGAATCCTTGTCTTTGAATGCAACACCTAGCCTTGAATGGAGACTTAGAATGCTCAATTGCTTGAAGGAATGCTTGAATGCTTGAATGTTTGAATGTTTGAATATTTGAATATCGCTTCCACCTTTTGCATATATCTGTTTTCCTCCCTTTTTTGGAAGAGGAAATGTAGTTTATATACTTGTCAATTAGGGTTAGGAGACTGATTTTTCCGACCTTAGGCCGACCTAGAAACATTATTTTTCGAATTGCAAACTTAAAGACCCGATGCCCAACAAGGGACTGGGCCCAAAATAGGGCCAGGGACCAGGGCGCTAGGTGCCATGGTCCCACCTCCCGGGACAGCAGGGTGCAAGGAAGGATCAGGCCAAGGTGCTGAAATATGCAGTTTTTGGTGTCGTAAATAGGTTTCGAGGTCTCCATTCAGGTTCAATGTTGCGCCGCCATCGTGAAGACCCAAATGCAGTCAAAATTGCAAGTGTCACAATTTTAGGATGCTACAAAGGCTTGTATCTTGAAGCAATAAGAAGAAAATTTGTATATCACAATCAACTGTTGAAGCTGAATATGTTGCAGCATATATGAATTGTACCCAAGCAATCTGGATGAAACACATTCTGGAAGGTTTTAAGTTGAAGATCACATAATCAGTAAGGATTTTTTTTGATAACACTAGTGCAATAAATATTTCAAAGAAGCAGGTGTTGCATGCCAGAACGAAGCATATTGAGTTGAAATATCATTTCTTGAGAGAGAAATTGCAGAGTAAAGATGTGTTACTAGAGCATTTATCTACTAAGGAACAACTAGCGGATATCTTTACTAAACCTCTGCCTAAGGGTACTTTTGAGTATCTTAGAGGTTAGCTAGGGGTTGTACCCCTACATGAGGTCAGTTGAATAGATTTGGAAGACATCAGTCCCAGAGCTAATTGAAGAATCTTGAAGCAGGATTGGTGTAGAGTGGAGCTACTCCACAGGGGGAGCAGCAAGTTGCAGAACAGTGAAGTATGACACTGTATGTTTTACTTTCACTTTGACATTATTGTCAAAGGGGGAGAAGAACTGTATGATTGATAGGGAGAAGAACTATAGCCAGTTACCATCTGAAGACATGGAGACTCAGTTGAAGGAGAGTACATGGAAAAATGTAAACCAAGATCAGGATTCCTATACCTGTGTATGTGCATTACTCTCAATCATCACAATCAAAGGGTATTGATATTTGTATTGCCATCAATGCTAAAGGGTAGAGATAAATGTTTTATCTTGGGAATGAGCGAGTGCATAGCATGAAGTGGAAAATGCGTGATGAGTTACAGGATCCTGTGTGTAGTGATCCAGGAGAGGTTGAGGTTATCTTGGACAATATGCAGTGATTGCTATGTAATCCAACGGTCATGTTTGAACCGATTTGTTTGTAATCTCTATGAAATCTTAGGTTTTGTGATGTGTCACCGACCTATTATTTTTCTTATAAGGTCAATGAGTTGTTTTGTAGTAGCGTTGGAAATTTTGGTTAAATGTCAATGTGATTGATTGCCGAACCAAAAGGAGTATCTGCAAAATGTTTCAAGGAAGATAGAAGCATGAAAAGGATCTCATCAATCAAAGTAGTGCTGTTACCAGATCAGCAAAAACCCTATTGTTCTCTAACAATTAAAACAGTTAAATCCCTTAACTAGGTAAGCTTTAACATGCTTGGTGTTTTCTAGATCCTCTAACCAGGTGATCCATTAGCTTGGATTTTGAAATCCTCTATTGAGGTTACTCCTAATAGGGTATTTCCTTTAACAAGGTGTAGCGTCCTAAAATTGTGACACTTGCAATTTCGACTGCATTTGGGTCTTCACGATGGCGACGCAACATTGAACCTGAATGGAGACCCTGAAACTTGTTCATGACATCAAAAACTGCATTTTTCAGCACCCTGGCCTGATCCTCCTTCCACCCTGCTGTCCCGGGAGGTGGGACCATGGTGCCCAGCACCCTGGTCCTTCAAGACTAGGACGCCCAGCGCCCTAGTCCCCCAGGACCATGGCACCCAGCGCCTTGGTCCCTGGCCCTATTTTTGGGCCCGGTCTCTTTTGGGTCTCGGGTCTTTATGTTTGCAAATTGGAAAATAATGTTTCCTAGTCGGCCTAAGGTCGGAAAAATCAGTCTATCAACCCTAATTGACAAGTATATAAACTACATTTCCTCTCCCATTTTGAGGAGGAAGGACATATGTGTACAAGACGCGGAAACGATATTCAAACATTCAAGCATTCAAGCATTCAAGCATTCAAGCATTCCTTCAAGCAATTGATCATTCTAAGTCTCCATTCAAGGCTAAGTGTTGCATTCAAGACAAGGATTCAACCATTGAAGAGGAGATCACATACAACATACAACATACAACAACATCTACACCTTTGCATGTAAGAATACAAACATTCTTACAACAAGGTACTAGTACTTGTTTTACATTACAATCATTTACATTTACAGCAATTTCTCATTTCTTGGTTAATTCCAAAACCGGGGTTTGACCTAAGGGCAAACCCCTAATCCCTAACTCCCCAATCGTCCTCTCTTTTCTGTGTGTAGGTTGCAGGTACACGGCTGTAATTGAAGATCTGGAATCCTTGTGCAGAGACGAACAGATCCCCCTTCATTTCGCAGATTTTTCGGAGGACCGTGTGCACGCCGGGCGCCATTGTCCTGTCAACTTTCACTCAAATTTGCAGGACAGCGCCATCTCGACATTTTATTGCTAATTCTAGGTCCGCAGCTTCATCCTATATTCCTATCTTTGTTTATAAGTGAATCTTTCTCACTTTTCATGCATTCCTAGCTTAATCCTTCTATCTACATTCTTTACAAAAGAGGGTAGCCTTGCTGTCTTAACCCTTGAAACTCATTTAGAATCCAATCTTGCATTGTGTGGGATTGGACCTTGTGGGTTTCAACCCCTCTTTTGAATGTAAAGTCTCCCCTAAGTGAAAACCGTCAACCCTAGTGACCTCCTTCCCCTCTCCTCGGAGTGGTGGGGGGAACACTTAGGGTTCGCTCGCAATTTTCCGCTTTACATTTTGGTGAACCCGACGTGAACATCCTTTCTGATTATTCATGGCTAGATCTGAAAATTGGATGCCTTGATTACATTTCCATGTTTGATCTTTTGCAAATTTTAGAGGTTAATTGCATAAAACCCCTAAATTTTCTTTTTAGTAATTGAGCTTGCGAAATGTTTAATTGTTAATGCTTGTTTCAAATCTACCCTTCTATTGCAAATTAACAATTCATATTTCTGCTTTAATTCTGAAAATTAAGTGGTAAAGTGTCAAAACCCTAATTTTTAAAACCCTCTTGATTCAACCTTTGACCGACAATTTCACTGATCAAAACATCTCCAAATCAGCTGTAACTTTGGATTCCGCAACAAAATCATAATATCTTACATCCCTGAAAATTTGGAAAAAAGTTGCGAGGACCGTGTGCACCCCGAGCGCCATCGTCCCCGACATTTTTTCCGAAATTTCAGGAGTTAGATCTTACTGTATTTTTCTGCTAAAATCCAGAATTTTGGCTGATTTTATCAATTATAACACTTTCAAAATTAAGGTCAAAGTTGGTCTTGTGATTGCTTGGATTAAGGCTTCTAATCATTCAAAAATTGTTGAAATTGAAATTTTGTGTCGAAATTGTGTTCTTACTGTCCTAAATCTGAAAAGTGTGTTGGCATTCATTCGAAATTACAATGCTTTATTCAAATTCTTGCAATTTGTGACTTTTGAAATTAAGTGTTTAATTACACCAACTTTGATTTCCGCTTTCAAAATTGAATTTTGCGTGAAATTGAGTCAACTTTTAAATTTCAAAGCTTGCATTGCTCTTAGTATTCCCTCTAAAATCATAAAATTCAAAATTTCAGTTTCCCTCTCTTTTTCAAAATTCAAATTTTGCATTTTTCAACAATCTTGGTAGGGTTCAATTTTGAGATTGCAACTTTAATTTGGCCTATCCACAGATCATAAAATCACTCAATTTTTTCAGATTAGCTTTAAAATCATCATAACTTTCATCCCTAAAAATTTCGAAAAAAGTTGCGAGGACCGTGTGCACTCCGAGCGCCACGGTCCCTGACATTTTTTCCGAAATTTTGGGAGATTGTCGTGATTGCATTTAATAGCTTAAATCTAGGAGATTGGCTGATTTTATTGAAATTTGCTACCTCTAAATTCAAAGTCTTCTCTCTCTCTCTAGTGCATGAGTTTTACAACAATAAGCCCTACTTACACTATTCCCATTAGACGAAGCCTTAGAATTAAGTCTTTCCAAGGTTTAATTACCGAGGAGATGGAACTTAATTTGAATAGCCTTTTTAACGAGGACATGGGTAATTCCTCTAATCCTCTTAATTATGAAGAAGCTCTCCATGAGGTTTCTGTAGAACAACTTTCGAAATTGGATAACCAATTTGATGATTTTCAGCAATGGATGTCTCAAGAGTATCCCGATGGTCAAGCTCTTTCATTAATTCAGGGTCTAAAACGTATGGTTCAAAGTGATAAGAATGGAATTGATATTTTGCGTGGTATTGCACACATTGTGGATTCGAATGTGATGCCTATGAAGAGTTGTGTTGAAACTTTGGGTTATACACAACCTCCTACTCAAGTCAATCATTCTATCCCTTTGACAACTTCTATTGCTAGTATACCTACCTTTACATCAAACATAATGACTACTTCTATACAAGACATTCCACCTATGATCACCAGTCATGGGGGCAATCCTTCCTCTTCAATTAACCCTCTTCCTTCATTCAATCCGACTTCTTCATTCATTCCTTCAATGAGTGTTCCTATTACATCTCCACAAATGAACTTGGCGCAAGGGGGCAATTCATTTAACCATTCCATTCCTCCTTGTAGTGCTCCTCTTTTCCAATCATCTCCTATGACTAACTATCATAGTGTCCCGCCACCTTACTCTCAATCAATACCTTCTTTCAATAACATAATACCTCCATCACAATCTAACACGTCTAATATGAACTCTTCGACTAAAGTGACCATTAACAATCTTGCACAAACTGTCTCTTCTTTACAACAACAAATTGCCTCTATGAATCAATCTAAGTTTAGTGTGCCCACATTTGATGTTGCGAGCCCACTTTCTCTTGACATTGTTCGAGCTATCCCTCCTAAACATGTTGAAATCCCGCATTTGGAGCTTTATAATGGTAAAGGTGATCCTCTAACACATGTTAAGACTTTTCAAACAATATGTACCAATTTTGCTTATGACCAAAGGTTGCTTGCAAAACTGTTTACTAGAACATTAAGAGATAAAGCCCTACAATGGTGTTGCTCGTTGCCTTCTTATTCTATTACTTCTTTCCAACAACTTGCAAATGCTTTTATTCAACAATTTCAAAACAATATAAGTCCTCAAGTTACTTTGATTGATTTAATGCATTGTAAACAAGGTGTTAAAGAAAAAGTGACTGATTTCATTGGTAGATATAAGCATTTGTATGCTCAAATCTCTTTTCCAGTGCCTGACAATGATATTCAAAGAATCTTTATTTCTAATTTACAAAAAGATATTCGAGACAAACTTCTGTTTTCTAAGTTTACTTCTTTCCAACAGTTATGTGCAACTCTTCACAATTATCAACTGACTGTGACTCAAATGGAACAAGCAAATCCTATGGCTCCGAGTGATAAGGGTGATAGTAGTCAAAAACCATTTGGGAAGTTTAAACTAAACAAAGAGTCCATTAAGTTCAATGAAAACATCATCAACAACAATGTGAATGCAGCATCAGGTGTGCCTCCTATTTCTAAGTTTTTCAAGAAAGAAAGAAAGTTTACTCCTTTGAACGAATCATTGCATAGTATTATGAATAAGTTATTGGAACAAAATGTGCTTACTCTCCCTCCTATAAAGCAAATCGATCCTACAAAGATTAATTCACCCTATTTTGATAACAAATCTTTTTGTCAATTTCATCGTCAACCTGGGCATGATACTGAAAAATGTTTTGCTTTATAGGGTAAAATTCAAGATTTGATTGATAATAATACTATCTCTGTTTCAGGAGTGAATGATAAAGGCAATACATCTGTAGCTCCTCCTAACCAAAATCTTAAGATTTTTACTGATCCATTACCTTCTCATACCTCTAATGCGATTGAGACTAATGATTCCTCTTTCTCATCTGATGGTCTTGTGTCTATGACTCCGAATGTGATTAACTTTGTAGAGAAGCAAGAAAACCCTAAAGAACCTTCCATCACATTTGATTCTAGTGAAACTATCAAGGCACCTGATGGTCCTTTATACATAGTTGCAAAAGTCAAGAATACACCTTGCCGTGGAGTGCTTATTGATCCTTCGTGCATGGTTAATGTTATTACTGAAGAATTCCTTTTTACTTTGCAATTGAATCAAGTGATCTATGACAAAACAGATGTGATTGTGAAATTATTTGATGCATTTTCTTCTCCTGCAATTGGTTCTATTACATTACCTATTGAGGTTCATAACAAATCCCTTGATGTGAACTTTGCTATTATTCCTTCATCTGAACAATTTTGTGTGAAGCTAGGCTATCCTTGGCTATCTTCCATGAAAGCTATTGCTTCTCCTATTCACAAGTGTTTGAAATTTCCCCATAATGGTGAAGTTGTTACTGTCAATCATAGTCTCTTTAAACCAGCTGAAAGAACTTCTAGCATTCCTATTGATTATTTTTGGCCTAAACAATTCCAATCTCTTCCACCGCGATGTGATCATCTTTTCAAATCTTATCAAAATTGGAAAACAGATATGATCCTATCTCTAAGTGAACCTAGAACACCCAAACTTGATATTCCTATCGTTCTTGAGAAGGAAGTTCTTCCTTTGAAAGATAAAACTAATGTCTTTCCTCAAGAAGATTCCCAACCCATCCCTATGGATGTGATTATGTCTATGTCTAAAAGCAGACCTATACCTCCTCGTCATGATGGACTTGGTCTCCTTCCTAAACCAAATATTCCTCCTTTATATGGAGCAGTTCCTCCTCCTTCCTCTTATGGAGAGAAGAGACCTTTTCTCCTATTATCCAGCCTAAGAGACCACAACCTAAACACCCAAGTGATACGGATGAGAACATTCCTCCTCCTCAATCTTCTCCACTTCCTACTAAGACTAGACGAAATCGTTCTGCACGTGAATACCAATGAAAGCGTCGTCTTAGAGCTCAGGCAGCTGCTTCTCAAACTTTGCAATCTCCAAAAACACCTTCAACAAGCATTATTCCATTTTCTCCAAAATCTCCTAAACATAAGATGCATGATGGTTTTGATCCTGTGCAAGTTAAAGATCCTATTTTTATAAATCTTGATGATGATATAGATGAAAATGTTATTCATGACGCAAATATTACTTCTCTTGCTTCTGATAGTGAATATGAATATGTTGATGTTGATAACCATTTATCTAATGAATTTTCTAAAGCACTTATCCTAGCTCCTAAATAAGAACAACGTGGCTTGGAACATGAACATAGCCCTTGTTTGGATCTTGTGATAGCTCCATCTACCGTGTTGGATGTTCCTCCTCTAGTGTGATTCCTGCCTTCCAGAAATATTGATCAGCAAGATCGGGGGGTGGATGACATGCTAGACTAGTTTCATTAGCATAGCAGACTCTCTCCTCCTCTCTTTTGTTACTTCTTCTATGTGTTATTCTCATTCTTCTATTTGTTGTCCTTAGTGTTGTCTACTTGAGGACGATGCAAAGCATTGAGATCTCTTTTGGTCTCTCTCATGTTGACTCAAAAGACACATGTGTTCCCTTCTTCTAGGTGACCTTCCTTGATTGGGGAATGAAGAACAATTATGCATACATACATATGATATACATGAATTATCATACAGCATACTGACCTCGAGGAAAGCGAAGTCACCTCATGCTTTGTGTTTTGTGTCTATTATCCTTGGGTTTATCTCACACTTGGGGGCTAAATCTTTGTGATAACGTGCTCCTTTCCCTTCTCATTTCTTATGTGTATCACTACCTTAAAGCAATCACCCCCGTTGAGGCATGTGCGATCGCTTTAACATAGGGGGGCATACACCTCGTCTATCCCTTCAGGATACTCAAAAATTTCTTGGCGAACTTAACTTTTCCTTGGAAATTTTTGGTATTTTTCTTGCATGACTCATAGTGAGGGAACCTTACTACTGACAGTCATGGTTCTCCCTCGTGATCTTCCCTTTTACTTTGTCAATCGAAGTCGTAAGATCCTTAGTCCACTGGGGGCTTGGTGTATCTTGCCTCCTTGACGTGGTGAAAGTCTTTCAATGTTGTTTCCTTGTACTTTACCGGAAGTATGAGCGTACGCTTATACTCCCACTAAAGTGGGGGCTAAATGTAGCATCCTAAAATTGTGACACTTGCAATTTCGACTGCATTTGGGTCTTCACGATGGCGACGCAACACTGAACCTAAATGGAGACCCCGAAACTTGTTCATGACATCAAAAACTGCATTTTTCAGCACCCTGGTCTGATCCTCCTTGCACCCTGCTGTCCCGGGAGGTGGGACCATGGCGCCCAGCGCCCTGGTCCCTGGCCCTATTTTTGGGCCCAGTCTCTTTTGGGTCTCGGGTCTTTATGTTTGCAAATTGGAAAATAATGTTTCCTGGTCGGCCTAAGGTCAGAAAAATCAGTCTATCAACCCTAGTTGACAAGTATATAAACTACATTTCCTCTCCCATTTTGAGGAGGAAGGACATATGTGTACAAGACACGGAAATCATATTCAAACATTCAAGCATTCAAGCATTCAAGCATTCAAGCATTCAAGCATTCAAGCATTCCTTCAAGCAATTGATCATTCTAAGTCTCCATTCAAGGCTAAGTGTTGCATTCAAGACAAGGATTCAACCATTGAAGAGGAGATCACATACAACATACAACATACAACAACATCTACACCTTTGCATGTAAGAATACAAACATTCTTACAACAAGGTACTAGTACTTGTTTTACATTACAATCATTTACATTTACAGCAATTTCTCATTTCTTGGTTAATTCCAAAACCGGGGTTTGACCTAAGGGCAAACCCCTAATCCCTAACCCCCCAATCGTCCTCTCTTTTCTGTGTGTAGGTTGCAGGTACGCGGCTGTAATTGAAGATCTGGAATCCTTGTGCAGAGACGAACAGATCCCCCTTCATTTCGGGAATTTTTTGGAGGACTGTGTGCACGCCGGGCGCCATCGTCCCGTCAACTTTCGCTCACATTTGCAGGACAGCGTCGTCTCGACATTTTACTGCGAATTCCAGGTCTGCAGCTTCATTCTATATTCCTATCTCTGTTTATAAGTGAATCTTTCTCACTTTTCATGCATTCCTAGCTTAATCCTTCTATCTACATTCTTTACAAAAGAGGGTAGCCTTGCTGTCTTAACCCTTGAAACTCATTTAGAATCTAATCTTGCATTGTGTGGGATTGGACCTTGTGGGTTTCAACCCCTCTTTTGAATGTAAAGTCTCCCCTAAGTGAAAACCGTCAACCCTAGTGACCTCCTTCCCCTCTCCTCGGAGTGATGGGGGGAACACTTAGGGTTCGCTCGCGATTTTTCGCTTTACACAAGGTATTATAGTCAATCCCTTAACCGGGTGGTCCTTAACCGGATCCGTTCCTAGCAAGACGTTTTTGTAAAGCTTCTAACAAGGCTTGGCTCATAACAAGGCGAAGTTCAGAAGAGTTTAGAATACTTGTGGGTATTCATCCCCACCGTGGTTTTTCCCATTTGGGTTTCCATGTCAAAAACCATTGTGTCAAGTGGTGAATGGTTTTTGTGGTTATGTTTTGATATGGTTAATTTGTTTAACTGGTAAAGCCACTTAGATGTGTTAAGGTGGTCGGAAGAAATGTGCTTTTACTAATGTTAGTCAAATTGTTTGATGTTTTGGTTAAATGGTTTGAGAGTTTCAGAACTATTACACTGTTATTTTGGTATGCTAGTCAACCAGTAAACTTGACAGTGCAGTTGCAGTTTGTAGTACAGTGTTTGAAACAGTTAGTTCAATGATTGATTTATGAGTTGGGTTTTGATTTTGGTGAAAGTTTAGTTTGTTTTCTATCTACTGATTCACTCCCCTCCCTCTCAGTAGTTGTCTGGATCATTATTGATTCATCATATCTATCTATATCGATTTCTACTTTTTGTAGTGTCATAAATTTTGGGTAAGAGAAACATTGAAACTCAAAACTCATAGATTTTATCTAATTCTCTATATTATAAGCCTTCAGTTTAAAATTAAAATTCTTAATGTGTAGGTTTGTCTGTTTACAAGCATGTCTACCACCGATAGTAAACCTAAATTTTTAAAAAATAGAGCATGGCAACTTAAAACCCCAGGTTTCATACATGAGTACCATGATAATTATAGTCCTACAATCTATTGTTGTGTTTACTCACAACTTAGATATATATATGATAATAATGCCAATGGACATGATAAAACTAAAAAACAAACTAAGACTAGCAATACTAAAACTAGACCAAATCATAGTATGATGGGATCATGGGTGACTGGATTGGGTCGCATGATATTGCCTAAGGTTTTCCCTTGCTCGGGATTTATAATGCTTGCACCCATAATTATGATGAAAAATTAAAAAACAATTGTTAAAAAAGATAGCCAAGAAGTAATGTTACCCATTACTTAAGAACTTGGAAAACTATTAGGGTCTTTAGCAAAAGATTTTGGAGACATATGCATTTACCTTCAAATATTGGCTAGTGTCTATGAAGCATTCGATCAGCAAGGTAAAAATTATATTCTCAATAAAATAATAGTGAATGGTATCATACTCTAGAGAATTGTAATCCTCCTTATCAAAATTGAAAAATTTAAACCACAATCTTAACAAAAAAATTTCATGCTAGTATTTTGCCTTGGAAGTGGGTGCAAGTCTCCTTGAAATGCTATATAATATCCATTTTGATAGTCCACCTATTAAATATATATTTATTGAGTATGTTGCAATAGGAGGTTCCACTACCACTTGGAACACTAAGACATCTAGGTTCATAGCCTACTTGTCCTATTTATTTTTGCATAATTTTACTCAAATATTTGTGAAAATGGACAAAAAACTTCAAATTTAGTTTAATAAGAATGATGACGTTGGGATGGGACATTGGTTCCATTACCAGGATATGATTGGACCCCTAAGATAAGGATGCATGATCATCAAGGGAACTACAATGAATTTGTAGACTACTTTTTATCTTTATTGTATAAAGAAATTACAAATACTCTTATGCCTAGATAGCCCAAGTCATGTAGAAATTGCATTCAATTGTGATCATAAATACAATTTCTTAATTGGTACTTCATGGAATAATACATAGTCAAAAATTGATGAGATATGGTCTATAAGTAAGGACCTAGGTGAAGCAAAAACTACTACAGATTTCGATGGCATTCTTGAGGATATTGAATTTAGCAATTTTTAGAATAAAGAAAGAGCATCCAAATGAAGCTAAGAGTGAATATGAACAAAGTAATGATGATTATGGCTCTGATGATGGTGGGAAAAAATAACCCTTAGATCCCAATTGTAAGGTAGAGTAATCATATAGACCTTTTTTAAGTGAGGTCAAAAAAGAAAAGTATTCTACAAGGGTAGACATAACAGAAAAAATGGGTTATGGTGGTGTTTCTTTGGGATGTGGTAGACAAGTTATTCTTTTAGTACCAAAAGTAGCCCCTAAAAAAAGCATTATTTTCAAGACATTGGAGCAAATGAAATTGCCAAAGGGCCAACGAAGGTAGAAAGTCTAATTGAATTTGTTCCTAGTGAATCTTCAATTTCAAAACCTCATACTAATAGTCAAATATAATCACAAGTACAACCAATTTTATAACAATAAATTTCATAGAATAGGCCAACACTAGAAAAGATTGGACAACTACAAGAACAAAGTGATCAAAGCATTCTAAAGAAGGAAAAAATTATGGAAGCTCAAAGTCCAATTGCCTTTGTTTCTACCTCAAGCGAATTATTTTCCACAAGTCACCCCTCCAATTTTTAGTGTGATGAAGATAGTTCAATGCCTAATCCTCATACTCCAATAATTATGACAACAATCTAAGGTTTTGATTACAAAGAATACAAAGTTGAGATTAAAAAGGAAAGAGATATGTATAAAGAACACAGGAAGAAATTGCTAGACGATATTGTTGTAACTTCAAAGCATCCATCAACCAAGGTATTTCACACATATGATCAAAATAAAGAAACCATGGAGTACATGACTCTTGTACCCAAAGGTAACAATAAAACAAAGTTTAAGATGGATGGACCTGAACATAGGTGAGCATTGTCAAAATGGATTTTTCTGGAATGAAAAAATATTACAAAATAAATGTATCAAAAAGGAACAACCAAGTGGTGTCCACATCACTACTAAAGCAAGAGAGTCAAAATTCACTTGCAATCTCAAATAAAAAAGTTAAAAGAAGACCTAGCAAATGAGAAAGCACATTGGAAATCAATAGATTACAAGAGGAAGGATTTAGAAAATAGGATAACAAAATTTGTCCCTACATCTACAAGCCAAGAGAATGATCAAGCATAGGTGGAACTATGTGAATTGAAGGAAAAGTTAGATGGAAGCATAAATAAATATGAAAATAAAAGAGCCAAATCACAAATATTATAACAAAACTTGGTGCAAGCCAATGCCATAGCAAAAGCCAAATTGGACCAAGTAGAGCAAACAACACGTCAATTGAAATTTGATAGTGTGAAAATAACAAATACCAATGATAAATTGACCATAGCCCTAATGAAAGAATAGGAGGAAAATGAGTTCTAGAAATTGACTATTGGAAGTATGTAGAAAAATATTAAGGCACATAAAACAAAATATTTGGGAGGAAACAATGCAAAGGACTGATTAATTGTTTCATTTTTTTCAATTGTTTATGATCAATCTGGTAGAACATGCCCAAAAGGTCAATCAATATGTTAAGGACAATAAAAACTTGAGATCTAGCGATAAAATAGCTAATAGAATTTTGTAAAAACTTTACACATTCATTGATAGTGAATTGGCATCTAAAATAATTCAGAACTGCATTGATGCCTCAATCAAGGTATCAAATATGATTCAAAAATATTCCAATCTAGGTGAATCTAAGGAATTTCTAGTTTACGTTGAAAAAAAGTTGTAAGACTTGCATGAAAAAAGCTGCCTTATTCACATACCTTAGTTTGCCATGGCCTTTTGACATGAACAAGCAATACATTGGCAATGATGTTTTAAAGAATGGGGTGGGGGACAAGATGAGGATTGATATGTACCTTAACCCATATCTCTCTTCTCCTCTAAACCTCTACACCAGAAGAATCACTTTTTATTAAGTCCTCAATCTGATCATGTTCATGAACAAAGGATTCTAATCTAACCCCAACGTTGGTCTGATGAATAAAGTGTTCTAGATCATAATTTATGAGTTTTTTAGAAGCCATCTTATAACTTGGAATATACCAACTCCATTCCTTCTTTGGTTGTGACCTCAAAACCAAAGATATATTTGTTGGGATGGAGACCTTCTTTGCATTTCTTAGATGATTCTTGTCACGCTTTCAACTACCAAATGGTTTCTAAAAAAAGAAATTATATTCAATCTACATCTCTAGGCAAAACATGGTGTTTAACTAACACACCATAAACTTTGATGATTGTGTAGCTAGAGTTGAAAAAATAGTCTCCTCGCTTATGTTTCACTCCTAGCTCAAGAACTTGCTCAAGGGGGCTCAAAATTTTCCTTACCCTATCAGATAATCTTGAATTGACCAGGTACCCCAAATTTTGCATCACAATATTGACAAATAATTTTTCAAATATGACATAATTGGAATCCTCACAATTCATATCCTATAAATAGATCCATTCTTAAATCAAAAAACTCTAATTTTGCAAGCATCTACCCTCTCAACTTCAGCTTTGGCCCCTAAGGCCAAGCCTTACTTCCACCATACAAAAGAATGTAGCACAATAAAAAAATACCACCTAAAATAAACAATAGGGCTACCTTGTTTGATATCCATATGACTTTATGAATACCATTAGAAATGTAAAAGGAAAAGTCAAAGAAGGTATTGGTATATGTCTATTGAATATCAACGACAACATCATCAGATGCACAGATATCTTAACCTATACATCGATTCCAACACTTGGCAAACTGTAAAGTAAATCTCTATGAAATAATTCTCAAAAATTTCATAATAAAATGAGTCGACATCTATCGTCCAAAATGCAATAGGCTTCTCGTCCTTCTCATCCCTTCTATGAAATGGAAGTCATTTAACCTTGAAGGTACCTTTGTCCCTCTCGTAGTCCCTTCTCAAAGATCGAAAATCAATGGGCATGTAGACATTAGGGTTGAATATAAATTTTACACAAAATAGATTCCCTATCAAACCCAACCAACAAAAGACCCTTGTCTATGTATACAAACATGTTGTCTATATTATAGCAAATTGCCACTACTCTAATTAGGTATATATTGACAAAAACATTTAGGATGACAAACCTTCCCAAATCCAATCTTCATACATTGTTCATAGGCATAGGGGCTCTACTCTTTTTGTAAACATACAAATTCCATCCACACTAATTGGGATGTAAGAATACCCACAAGATGCTCTCCTATCCACAAGTCTATTAGATAGAGTACATGTACCCTCAACATGCAATAATATCTTCATATTGTCCCCTCTTAGCTCTTCTTGAAGTTTCACTCATCGTATTTAAACTTCTATAGCATTCAAAGTAATTCTTTTCAACAAATATGTCCTAGAATACTAAGAAGATCCTTCCGCAAATAGAAATGAACATGAGGCCCCGAAATTAAACTTACTAGTTATCACCCTATGCAAACACTTACAGTTTATGTAATTGCTCACACTATTTGAATAACAAAAATTCTTCAACTATGACTCTTCTTAGCTCTTCCATTACCTCAAATGAAGGCAATAATGAAGTGACTATGTGGTTGATCAAGTGATATCAACGAAAACCACCATCAAGGCCCATATGCAGGAGCCAGCAGATTGCAACTAACTGTTCTCTATAGCTTTGAACTTGGGTCATTGATTTTCATCGGTCAAGAAGATTGATAGTATTTGAAAAAGATTATTAATACACTCGCCAAATTGTTGATAAAATGGTCCATCAAGCCCAAAAAGATGTGGCAAACTCTTTCTTAGTGGCATTTTATTGGCGAGCTCCTCATGCACAACATGTCATAGTCTTAAGCAATGCAATCTAATGAGACAAGCCATCTGTCGTTATTTTCCATACTCACAAATTGCAATGAGGAGCCACCATATGAAGATGCAATGGACCCATTTTGATGGTAGTCCCACCATGGAGAACATGCGATAAACTTAAGCAATGTATCCAATGAAAACGACCTGACGACGACAGGTCCCGTTAATGGACCAATAACGAAGCTTCGCATCTTTGAGTTGGGGCCGTTTTAAGGAACTAGCAATATAAAAGGCTTTGCGCGACACAATAAGGAACTACAAACTAGCAAAATTCAAGATTGACTGTGAGGACCAAAATATTAGGGTTTGCTTGTCCAAACCATTGAAATAATTATAGTGTTGCCATTGAAATAATTATAGTATTGCTATATTGTTTTAATTTATTCATGATTATTTGAATTTCGTATTTTGATTTCTCATACATGATCATATCCATAATCAAAATGTGAAATGAAAATAGGGAATTGGTGTAATTTTAAATATAAGATATCATCAATGACCGTTTGAATTCTAAATAGGATTCATAAAATACAGAAAGAAGTATAAATACCTAGAAAATGTCAAATGTTGGTTGTCACCCAATTCCAATCACCAAATCATCTACTTACCCTAACCATAAGACTAAGAGTCATCTTCATTTTCTTCTCTCTACATACGTCAACTTAAAATCATCTTAATTTCTCTCTAAACTTGAATTTATTTATAATTCCTTCTACATTTCTTTCATTGATTTTGAATTTCGAAGTCACGGAAAAATGATTAATCATGCTCTTATCCTCTTATAAAAATCTTTTGGATCACACCTAGCCCAATAATGAAACATCTCTCGCAATACTCTTCAAAGCAGTTCTTACAAAATCAATAATGTCATTAAAAGCTTCCCTTGTAATAGTTACTTCTCGCAATTTAGTAAGACGCTTGCTAACAACCATAGTACAATGGTGCATTAGTATCTCATATCCACGTACAAAGACACATAACTCGCCATTTTTATTATATAGTAAAAAATTACCAATATTGTCCACATCTGCCATCAGTTTCCAACTACTAAATTTTGGAGTTACAAATGATTGCTCCGATAGATATAGATAATTGAGGCACATGATTGTTGTTCTACGTAGACTAATACATTCTTGAATATACATAGCTCTTTCTTAGGCCTTTTTCACAAGCATGTTCATTTTATCCAATAGGGGAGAATACCAGACAAAGTTAAGAGTGTCTCTACATCACTTAACCTATGTAAAAGTTGAAGACCTTTGTCTATTGAGTTGTGATAGTCGTATATTAGTCCAATCAGGGATTCATATTATGAGAAAACTTGTTGCGCTAGCCCAAATAAGGAGATCCACCCGGTATCAACATCCTTAAGAAGCTTGTTTCTACTAGTTATTCCCTCAAAAAAAATATTAAATTCTACAAGTTGTTTGGAACTTGAATAGAAGTATGAGTAGAGCTCGCAAACTTGAATCAAAAATGCTTGCAATTTTAAATGTTGAGTTCATTATGTGGGTCATGCAATGAATGGCAATAATGTATGACAAAGAAGTAGTTTGTAGCTTTACGCAAAGACCATTACTATGACCTTGCATTTTTGCAACTCCATCAGCTCATATACACCAACTTTTTGGTAATTGATAAGTCATGTATACCACCAATTACATTCAAAAATTTCTCAACTAGTTCAAATAAATTTTTCTCTATGAAATTATGCTTCATTTCAACAACACATGGTAGACAAGGTTGGTAGACATGTTATTGTATAGTATCCATATGCATAAATACCTAAGAAGTATTTGTTGGCATTACTGATATTGACAAAACCGGTTAATATAGTGAACCAGTATATTAGCAAAGATTTGTCATTGATGACTAACACTGACTAGTGGAGTGGTGTATCTCAGTAGCAAAGGTGATGGATTGCAAAAAAAATGGAAGCAGCATCAGAGATAGATGATCAAGGTTCAATCAACTCAAGGGAAGAAAGACTAAGCTAACCGGTTTGTCATTCAAGAAGATCAGTGTTAAGGTCAGATCTTCAAGTTGGCTATTCTGATGATGATGAAGTCACAGAAGGTGACTTAGGCAAGAAGAATTGAGGTCCTATGCAAACCGGAACCTCCTTGGCAAAGAAGAAAAGAGGCTTGATGAAAGTACTGCAAATCGGTATCAAAGGATGAATCGGTACTAGAGAGTGCAGTGGTATACCGATAGACTGGTGAAGCAAAAGGAAGATAGGTGGTCACAGTAAATCTCGAAGCGGTGATTGGTTACACAGTTGCGATGGCAAAAGGTGAGTTGGTGAGTTTGTGTCAATGCCAAACTAAAGGTTGGTGAAGTCAACCTCAGTCATCATGCAGTTAAGCCATGATTACTTGTGGACTTTCTGGTTCGCATTTAAAAGACTGAACTCGACCCATAAGTCGCTATTTTTGGGGGATACAGTGGCAGATTTGGATGAGTAGTTGGTGGAATTGTTCTAGGGCGCGCAGAGAAAGAGTAGGAAGATTTGAATTTGAAATCTACTGAGATCTGTGATTGCATTGATTAAGGGAACACCCGAAGGTGATGATAGAGAGAGTATAAAGTGTTCTGAGTTCATGAAAAACATTTTGATCGAAAAATTTACAAAGTGCACATCTTGTGAGAGGTGATCCAAAGTACAGAGTGAAGAGTGAGGAAGTGCTAAATGATTTAGCAAAGTGGAGTGTGTGTGAAGAGGATCGGCAGAGTGCAGAGCCGAGGGTATGAGTAGAGGATTGGCAGAGTGCAGAGCCAAGGGTATAAACAGAGAACCGGTGTAGTGCAGAGTAGACACAACCGGTGCAGACGGGGTATGAATTTCATTGTGATCTAATCAAGCTATCAGTATCTATTCCAGTAGATAAACTTCATGTTGCTTTCTAACCATTGCAACTCAAAATCCCTTAACTGGGTGGACTTTAACAAGTCCCTTTGTAAAATCCCTTAACCAGGTGACATCTTAATTGATGATCCTAAGTCCTTCAACAAGGCTACCGCTAACAGGGTAAAGGCACTAACAGGCCTTAAATAAAATCCCTTAATCGGGTGGCACCTACCAGTGTCTTTGTAATCTCCTAACAAGGATGGCTCCTCACTGAGCGTACTCCAAAAGAGTGCAAATTTTGTGAGTTTCTACTTACACCGTGGTTTTCTCCCATTTGGGTTTCCACGAGATAAATATCGGTGTTATTGTGTATCTTTTCATGCATGCATGTTCTCTTGCAATAATTGTTTGTATTGATGAATATTAAGCTAGTGCGGACTTGAGTAAAAAGGTTTTAATTTTGTAAAACCGGTAAAGTGTTGATTAACCCCTCCCCTCTCAGCACCGGTTGGGACTAACAATTGGTATCAGAGCTTTGGTCCTTAGATTTAGAAGAGCTTAACAATGTAAGGAAATATCCAAGATGATACGAAAGGAGGGTCCTAAGTTCTCTAAGGATAATTACACTTTGTGGTGTGGAAGAATGAAGCTCTACCTAAAAACCCTAGGAGATCAATACTGGAATCATGTAAGCATAAAGTACAATGAACCTACAAGGTTTCTCACTATAGATCAGATCAAAGAAAGGCAAGACAACATTACAACTATGGATATGATTGCTAGCACTCTATCTGATAATGAGTATGTTGAAGTTCAAGATCTAAAAACAGCCTAAGAGATGTGGAATAAGCTGAAGAATGTCTATGGAGGATATCCTCATGTACAAAAGGCCAAGGTGGACAGCATAAGAGGAAAATTTGATGAGATGAGGATGCAAGAAGGAGAAAATATAGAACAGTATAGCAAAAGAATAAAGGATGTGGTAAATTCCATCAGAAGTGCTGGAGGAAAGCTTGAAGAAGATGATATGGTCAGCAAAATCCTGAGAACCTTGCTACCACAATATGCCATAAGGGTTTCTGCAATTCAGGAACTCAGATCCTTGGGAACAGTTAGTGTTTCACTTGACTCACTGATCGGTGAGTTGACTTCCTTTGAACTGAGTATCTATGATAACAATGTACTAAAGATTGATGTTGCCTTCAAAGCATCCATGATACCTGCACCAACAAGGAGAAGAAAAGAAACAAGAAATAGTTCTACTACAAGAACCGGTCATTCTCATGAATGTGACAACCTGTTATCTGAAGAACAGGAACAAGATGAGATTGAAGCTCTATTAGCAAGAAGGTTGCCAAGAGGAAAAGGAAGGTATAAAGGTAAAGTTCCCTTGAAATGCTTCTCTTGCAATAGAATAGGTCATATTGCATCTAGATGTCCTGAAATTGATAGGAAGGATAATTTTAGAAGCTACAAAGACAAGAGCAAGAAGGAGTTCTATCTTGCAGAAGGAGTTACTGATGTAGAATCAGAAGGATCTGATGGAGATGGAATTGCATTTGTAGTGGTAAAGGAAGATAACACAGAGGAAAGTGATATGGCACTGATCTCTAGTTCAAATCGGTGTGGAGACTGGGTAATTGACAGTGGTTGCACTCACCACATGACCGGTGACAGAAACAAATTCCTTAGCGTGGAGGACTGTAATGGAGGAACGGTGAGATTCAGCAATGATGCTCCTTGTGCAGTAAGAGGTAAGGGATCTATATCCCTAAATGACAAAACAAATTGTGAAGATGTTTATTGGGTAGAAGGGCTAAAATATATTCTGTTAAGTGTTGCACAACTTAACAATAAGGGTTGCCAATTAGAATTCAATGAAGGAATATGCAAAATAAATGACAAATCAAGAAGTCCGATTGCTACCGGTAAACAATCTAGAGGTAATATGTTTCACCTAGACACCATTGTAGGTAGTTGTCTAATGGAAAAGGTAGAAGATAGTTGGTTGTGGCACAAAAGACTGTATCATGTTAACTTTGATAGCATAGAAAAAAGTCAGTAAAATAAAGTCTATCAGAGGTATGCCTGATATTATGAAACCTGAAAATGCTATGTGTAAAGAATGCCAACTAGGAAAGTTGACCAAGTCTAGCTTCAGCAGCAAATCTTATTCATCTGAGAATGTGTTGGACTTAGTTCATACATACTGTGTGGTCCTATGAGGACCAAGAGTTTCTATGGGGACCAGTATTTCATGTTGTTTGTAGATGACTTCTCAAGAATGATGTGGGTTGTATTCTTCAAAGAAAAATTTTAAGCCTTTCACATGTTTAAGGTCTTCACGGTTCGAGTAGAGAGAGGAACTGGTAAGAATCTGAAATGTCTGAGATTATATAGAGGAGGAGATTCCACCTCTCAAGAGTTCATGAATTACTGTGAATAACAGGGGATTATGAGACAAATGTCTGCACCCAAAACACCTCTGCAGAATGGGGTTGCTGAAAGAAGGAATAGAACTTTGATTGATTGTGCGAGGACTTTGATGATACAGAAGGATATTCTACATATTGTTTGGAGAGAAGTAGTAAGCATTGTTGTGTATACCTTGAACCGAATACAGGTGAAGAAAGGGACAAATAAAACTCCCTATGAATTATGGTGTGGATACTCACCCAATGTGAGCTATTACAAAGTATTTGGAAGTAGGTGCTATATCAAGAGGGATGAGTACTCTAGAAAGTTCGATCCCAAGAGTGATGAAGGAACCTTCTTAGGTTACTCCACAAAGAGTAAAGCATATCAGTGTTTGAACAAAAGGACTGGTAATATTGTGGAGAGTGCCAATGTCAGAGTGGATGAGTTCTCTAAGAAAAATGAATAGGATAGAAAGAGTGAACCAGAGGATTATCAAGGATTCAAGTACACTGTACCAGTCGAACCTGCTGAAGTGAATCCTATTGTAGCGGCAAATGAGGAAGCATGTGAATTAGAACTTGCACAATCGGTAGAAGAAGCTCCAAGAAACGAACCAATACTAGCAAGGTATGTCAGAAATAGTCACTCTGCTGAAAATATCATTGGTGACAAAGATACAGGAGTATTGACTAGAAGAAGAGCTAGAGAGAATGCTTGTTTTCTCTCCAAAATTGAGCCCAAAATAGCAAAGGAGGCTCTAAAAGATGAAGACTGGATCAAAGCCATGGAGGAGGAACTGGAGCAGATTGAGAAAAATGAAACTTGGACTCTTGTGCCCAGACCGGAGAACAAAAATGTAATAGGCACCAAATGGGTGTTTAGAAACAAAATGGATGAAATCGATCAAGTAGTAAGAAACAAAGCAAGGTTAGTCTGCAAAGGGTATGCTTAGGAAGAAGGTTTGGATTATGGAGAAACCTTTGCACCAGTGGCTAGGCTGGAAGGGGTCAGAATCTTGCTTTCTTATGCTGCCTACAAGAAGTTCAAAGTTTACCAAATGGATGTAAAATCGGAATTCTTGAATGGAGTTTTAGAGGAAGAAGTGTACATAGAGCAACCAGAAGGGTTTGTATCAGAAGATGGAAGAGATATGGTATGCAAGCTGAAGAAGGCTCTATATGGGCTAAAACAAGAACCAAGAACTTGGTATGAGAGGTTGTACTCATAGCTGTTAAGCATAGAGTTCATAAGAACCAGTGACAATAGTAACTTATACCTAAAAAATGGAGAAGAAGGAAAAGATCTGATTGCAGAATTTTTTGTAGATGACATCATCTTTGGGGGAGATGATGAGATGAGCAAAGGTTTTGCAGATGAAATGAAGCGATAATTTGAAATGTCCATGATCGGTGAAATAAAATTCTTCATCAGTCTACAAGTATCTCAACTAAAGAATGGTATATTCATTAGCTAGACCAAGTACATAAGAGAAATCTTGAAGACTTTTGGAATGGAAGATTCTAAACCTGTTGGAAATCCAATGGTTATAGGTTGCAAGCTCTCCAAAAATGATGAGTCTAATGAAGTGAATGAGACACTTTACCGATCCATGATCGGTAAGTTGCAGTATGCAATACACAATAGACCGGATATAGCACAAGTAGTTGGCTTGGTTGCCAGATTTTCTGCAAATCCAAAAGAGACTCATATGGTGGCGGTTAAGAGAATATTTAGATACCTTAAGGGGACTGATGAGTATGGTCTCTAGTATCCACATAAGGGAGATTTCAACTTAAGTGTCTTCAATGATGCAGATTAGGCAGGGAACATTGATGACAGAAAGAGCACTAATGGAGGTGCATTCTTTCTTGGAGATAGGATTGTGTCATGGACGAGAAAGAAATAGAATTTCATCTCTCAATCCAAAACTGAGGCAGAGTATGTGGTTGTTGCAATCAACTGTACGTAGGTAGTATGGATCAAGCAATTACTAGAAGGTATCCAAGAAAAAGTGACTGAACCTGTGGTGATTCACTATGACAACACCAGCGCTATCAACATATCCAAGAATCTGGTGATGCATTCCAAGACAAAGCATATAGCTATCAAATACCACTACCTCAGGGAACAAATTCAAGACAAGGAAGTAAGGTTGGATTATGTACCAACAAAAGAACAGGTGGTTGATATCTTCACCAAGCCACTACAAAAGGACATCTTTGAATACCTCAAAGGTAAGCTAGGGGTGATACCCCTACCTGCATTAAAGTAAGCAAAAAAGAGCTCTACATCAATCTAGTATGATTTCTTTAAGAAAAAATTCTAAGACTAGATTGATAAGTGTGGACTACTCTGGTTAGGGGTAGCAGTCTTGTAAGTGTACTGAAATACATCTTTGGCATTGTTGTCAAAGGGGGAGATTATTATAGTGTTTAAGTATTAGTAAGTAGTGTTGAGCAGAAGTTGTTGAAGCAGGGGGTTGCTAGAAGTGGTTAGAGTGGTTTGTTGGAAACAGAGTATTGCCAGTGTTAGGGGGAGATACTCATTACTCGGGGAAGAAGTAATGACCGGTACAGAGACAAAGAAAGACCTAAAGAAAGTACATGCAGGAGCAACTAATAAGACAGATTCTAAAGTGTTGCCATCAATGCCAAAGGTGGAGATTGTTGGCATTATTGGTATTGACAAAACCTGTTAATCCAGTGAACCGATATATTAGCTGATATTTGTCATTGATGACTAACACGGATCGATGGAGTGGTGTATCTCAGTAGCAAAGGTGATGGATTGCAAACAAAATGGAAGTAGCATCAGAGATAGATGAGCAAGGTTCAATTGACTCAAGGGAAGAAAGACTAAGCTAACCGGTATGTCATTCAAGAAGATCGGTGTTAAGTTCAGATCTTCAAGTTGGCTATTCTGATGATGATGAAGTTACAAAAGGTGACTTAGGCAAGAAGGCTTGAGGTCCTATGCAAACCGGAACCTCATTGGCAAACAAGAAAAGAGGCTTGATGGAATTACTACAAACCCGTATCAAAGGATGAACCGATAGTGGAGAGCACAATGGTATACCGACAGACCGGTGAAGCAAAAGGAAGATAGGTGGTCACCGTAAATCTCGGAGCAGTGATCGGTTACACAGTTGCAATGGCAAAAGGTGAGTTGGTGAGTTTGTGTCAACGCCAAACTAAAGGTTGGTGAAGTCAACCTCAGTCATCATGCAGTTAAGCCATGATTACTTGCGGATTTTTTGGTTTGCATTTAAAAGACTGAACTCAACCCAGAAGTCACTATTTTGGGGGGATACAGTGGTAGATTTGGATGAGTGGTTTGCGGAATTGTTGCAGGGCACGCAGAGAAAGAGCGGGAAGATTTGAATTTGAAATATACCAATATTTGTGATTGCATTGATTAAGGGAACACCTGAAGGTGACGACAGAGAGAGTATAAAGTGTTTTGCATTCATGCAAAACATTTTGATCAAAAAATTTGCAAAGTGCAAATCCTGTGAGAGGCGATCCAACGTGCAAAGTGAAGAGTGAGGAAGTGCTAAATGATTTAGCAGAGAAGAGTGTGTGTGAAGAGGACCGGAAGAGTGCAGAGCTGAGGGTATGAGCAGAGGACCGGTAGAGTGCAGAGACGAGGGTATAAGAAGAGAACTGGTGTAGTGCAGAGCAGACACAACCGGTGCAGACAAAGTGTGAATTTCATTGTGATCTGATCAATCTATCAGTAGTTATTCTAGCAGATCAACTTCATGTTGCTTTCTGACCATTGTAACTCAAAATCCCATAACCGGGTGGACTTTAACAAGTCCCTTTGTAAAATCCCTTAGCCAGGTGACATCCTAATTGATGGTCCTAAGTCCTTCAAAAAGGATACCTCTAATAGGGTAAAGGCACTAACAGGCCTTAAATAAAATCCCTTAACCAAGTGGCACCTAGCAATGTCTTTGTAATCTCCTAACAGGGATGGCTCCTCACCAAACGTACTCCAGAAGAGTGCAAATTTTGTGAGTTTCTACTCACACCGTGGTTTTCTCCCATTTGGGTTTCCACGAGATAAATCTTGGTGTTATTGTGTATCTTTTCATGCATGCATGTTCTCTTGCAATAACTTTTTGTATTGAAGAATATTAATTTAGTGCAGACTTGAGTAAAAAGGTTTTAATTTTGTAAAACTGGTAAAGTGTTGATTCAACCCTCCCCTCTCAGCACCGGTTAGGACTAATAGTATTATCTATCGGTTTAACTTCATCTAAAGATAATGCAACAAAATTTATTTTTTTTTTTTTTTTTCTTATATATCTTGTTTTTCCACCTTAGCGAGACAATTTCCCCATTCGCATTCACTATTTATTGACCAATGCATATGAGGAAATTTAGGAACAACCACAAAATTTAATAAACTACTATATTAAGGTTAGTCTGTCATAGCATGCCCTCTACTTAAATTATGAAAAACAACAATCAACTGAACAATTTTGGCCTTGTATCTTTTTGTCATGATCTTTCCAAACTGAGCTTCAATTGAACCTCCACATTCAACTATCTTCTCCTATTTTTGCATATGCTCTTTATATTCCTCTTCATACTTAACATGAAGGCATTCGTCCTTTGTTATATAACTAATCACAGATTGTTCCTTTCAATCTATGATTTTTTTTCATAAAATTTACTAATATGCTTTTCTATAGTCTCCAGTTTTAGCCACAACTTCTTATCCCTATTATTTTTTGAACTACAAATCGTACACAAGCATTATGTTGGAGGTTTTTCTTTATTTAGATTTTGCTTAGGTACAATCAATGAGTACTTTGACACCCAATCCATTTAGAAATTCCTTGTCATATCCCATTTGTGCCACGTTTTTTATTTTGCTTTTCTTTTCCCCTAATGTATACTTACACCAACATTATCTATGGCATTGCTAGCAACGTCATCTCCAAAATTGTCATCCAATTCAATTAACTTATTCCTAACACCCTAAGTATCCATTGGAACATGATATGTGGAAATGGCATTTGAATCAATCAACTCATTTTGATCTTCTCCTAAGGTATGTGAGTTAATAGTTGGTGCAACTACCGAATTTGTAGCTCCATCGTCAACATTGCCAAAGTATGGCATTATGCTTCTACATTTTGATGGCCTCAGTTCAATACTTCTAGATGTCTTGTTGCTTGACATCTCTCATGAAATATAAGTTGCAAAAAATGTCTTCTTGTTTAAGAAAGAATTGTAGTGATAGATTATATATCCATGATTCCTTGGGCCTTGGGTGTCTCACTACTAAATAATCTATAACAATGAATTGAAAATGGCAAAGACTAATAGATAAATAATCTTATAACACTATAAAATAAGTTGTCACTTATCGTTAGGCTTTTACTAAATATCTTATACATCAATTCATATAGATACAACTTCCCTATGATTGTATCTGTATCTATCCATATTTGGCGAATTCTACAGGATTTTAAAATAGAATTAAAAATTTGGCAAATTTCAACAAGGTTTTTAGAGTAAAATTTGGTAATACTCTCATTATAATAAAAAGGTACTTTACAATTTCAAAGGTGATTATGGACCTACGATTACCATTCACCTATAACTAGATTGGTGAAATGAGTCCTCCTACACAATTATGTCATTGGTGAAATGAGTCCTCTGACATATTGAACATTTAAAATATTTGATGAAATGGGTCCTCAAAATTGGCCAATTGGCAAAAAATTGCCACTAAATATATCACTAGGAAAAACCCATCATTACTACACCATATCACCATTCTAAGAGATTCAAGGAGATTGAGAAGAAAATTAAAGAATTGGTGGTCATGGGACACATACCTCCTAGCTATAGCTCATTTTCTTCTTCTATGGTGTTGGTTATGAAAAAAGGTGGCACTTTAAGGATGTGTATCGATTGTATAGCCCTTAACAACAAAATAATCAAGAATGCATACCCCATACTCAAGATTAGTGAGATGATATATGCACTTCATGGTGCGATGTACTTCTCCAAGATTGATTTTTAGTCAGGGTATCATGAGATAAAGGTTAGAGATGATGATGTAAACAAAATAGCCTTTAGGTGTCACTATGGGTATTGTGACTTCTTAGTCATGCCATTTGGTTTGACCAATGCACTTGCCACCTTCATGCATGAATCAAAAATTTATTTTTTACAATTAAGAAAATTTGTGCTAATTTTCTTGATGACATTTGATTTTCAATAATACGTGGGTGGATTATTTGAGGCACATAGATGAGGTTCTTAGCATACTTGAGAAACATTCATTTTGTGCCAAGGCATACAACTTCGGGTTTGGTTTGACCGAAATATTATATTTGGGATATAAAATTGGTTCTTAAAGGGTTAGTATGGATGAGGAGAAGATTTAGGAGATACTAGATTGGTTTAGACAAAGGGATTTGTCACATTTAAGAGGATTTGTTGGACTTTGCAACTACTATAAGATGTTTGTGAAGGGGTTCTCACAAGTTGCAACCCCATTGATAGATTTGGTGAAGAAGGGAGCTTTCTTTTGGAGCACTTCAATACAAGGAGCTTTAATCAAGCTCAAGGAGGAAGTGAGTTCATGCCCAATTTTGGTTCTCGATTTCTTACTTCTTTTTTTAAATGTGATGCTTCAACAGAGGGAATTGTAGCAGCCTTGATGCAAAATAGACACCCCACACAGCATCTGTGAGTGGGAAGCTCACGAAGATAGAGAGGAGCTTCTCTATTTCCGACAATGAGATGTTTTCCATCATGCATGCATTAACCAAATTCGAGGAATACTTGATTTGTGGGAAGTTTATGGTGAGAACAAACCATAACTTGAAATTCATCCTCAATCAAAAGGACTTGAATGATAAACAACAAAAATGGGTAAGCTACAAGCCTATGATTTTGACATTATGTTAAGGGAAAGAATAAAGTAATAGTTGATGGACCCTCTAGATAACCTTATTTATGATTTATGACTAATATATATATTGATTGGAAGATTTCTATAATAGTAGAATATGATAAAAACATATTTGCTATTGACATTTTTTAGGGGAAGTTACAAGATACAAGATGATAAGTACAAAGTGGTGAATGAGACAAGAATCAATGGTGAAGTTAGAAGAATTGAGTGCACCTTGTACAAGAATAAAAGGTGAAGGAGACAAGTTTAAAGGCATGTCATGATACACCAATTGTTGGTCATGTACGGTATTACAAGACAAATAAGCAAGGGAGCATTTTTCATGGAAAAGGCTTAAAGGTGATGTGTTAAAGCATGTCAGGGAATGCTTAGCTTGCCAACTTAATAAAATAGACCATGCACTTCCAACTAGTTCGTTGCAACATCTACCCGTTCCAAACCAAAAATCAAAGAGTATTTCCTTGGATTTCATCACAGGGCTTTCAAAGTTGCAAGGTAAGGATTATATTTATGTGGTTGTTGATAAACTCACTAAATATGCTCATTTCCATGCTATATCCTCAAAGTACAAGGCTCCCAAGTGGTTGATTTGTTCTTTAGAAAGATTTTAAGACTTTGAGGGCTACCAAAAAACATTATAAGTGACAAGTATTATAGGTCTATCAACTTGTTTTGGCAAGAGATATTTCGATTAAGACACGTAATTGACCCCGAGCACTAGCTATCATCCTCAAACCAATAGGAAAATAGAAATTGTGAACAAGTGGATAGAACGTAGACAGAATACATGGGTCAAGTGGTTGCATCTTTGGGAATATTACTACAATTCCACTCACCACATTTCTATTGGCATGACTCATTTCAAACCGCCTTGTGGTCATGATGCTATTTCATTCATGGATTTGATTCTTTTAGATAATAAAGTACCAAAGGCAAGAAATTTAATTCAAATAAGCTTGGATATTGTAAAAGGCACTCAAGGAAAACTTACAATAATCCCAAAACAAACCAAAAGTTGCATGTTGATCATCTTGAACTAAAACGGTTTTTGAGGTGGGAGATATGGTATTTTTAATATTACAACCCTATAGACAACATACCATCAAGGGGAGTGGTGTTAAGAAGTTGAAACCATGATTTTATGGACCTTATAAGATCATAAGAAGGATGAGCGAGGTCATTTGAGTTGGAACTTCTAGAGAACCACGAGATTCAAAACATTTTCACATGTCATGCTTTAAAAGAGCCCTTCGACAACAAGTCACTCCTTTGTTAGAGCTATCCCCACTTGAGATGAAGGGAAAATTATTTTGGAGGCTGAGGCAATCATGGATGTATGAGTGAAGTTGAGGAACAAGGTTATTCCAGAATATTTGATAGAATGGAAGTCTTCCACTTGACGATGCTACATGAGAAGGAGTGGAGAACTTTGAGCACTCAAGTTTGAAATTGTTTAATTGCAAACAATTTTGGGAAGGTGGGGATGTCATGTCTCGCCTTTAAGCTAGTTAGCCAACAAATTTTAAAAAAAAATTTGGTAAACATCACTTAATTAATATTTATATTTTAAAATAAAATAAATATAAATAATAATGATGATAAATAAAATTTATTTTTCTATTTTGGGTGCACTTTTGGGTCTTAGAGCCATTAACAAACAGGTATGTACTCAATTTTCTTGTTGGTTGGGAGATCACATGGAAATTTTGATCGGATTTTGGGGAAGAAATTCTTGAATGAGTTGTTGGGACAAAAACCCCAATACCCTAACAAGTGATGACAAAATCGCTAACATGATCTGACAAATTCCTCCATTAAAAACTACATGTTATCATTTTTATTACCGTATTAGTCTAAAATGGATGGTTATCTTAGTTTACCCAAACTCTCAAGTAGTTTTCAATTTGCCTTGACACGTATTAGGCGATCCCTTATGTTATGTGATAGGCATGGATGACATATTAATGTAGTATGTTTTTATCACCTTGTCAAAAGACACCCTCATCATAAATATGGATGTTGGAAATATTTTGAAGGTAGAAAATTCATTATTCTCGCATCCATTTGGTTTCTATGAATGAAAGTCCACGTTGCATAGCCATAATGGCAGTCAAAGGTCAAAATGTTTGGATCCCCATGTCCTCAAATCTCTAAAAGACGCGATGAAAAGTTAGAGGAAAGTTTGTTTCTAGTATAAACAGACTCATTAATTGCCTTTGTTATGCACAAAGGATCGAGTCGTAGAGAAGAAGTCAACTAACTTGGTTTTGTTTGTTCATCAAGTTGGAAAGTTATGTTTGATGTGGGGAAACTCTAGTTCTACAAGCATTTGTTAGCAGGATACAATGGTGACCAATATTATTGTTAAGTATCACGGAGGCCTTCTTATTTGCGTAAATTATTAAAGAGGCTTGGCAGAACATGGTTTCAAGCCCATGCAATGACATGCACAAGTTATAGATGGAACACATTGCTTGGACAAGAACAAGTATGTTGATCTTTTGAAGCCATGTACTGTTTGTCATGATTTCTTATATGTTTCAATAGTGGAAAGCAATGATGAGCAATTATGGCCAACAGAAGGGTTTGCTGCTATTTCTTTCGCATAAATGAAGATGGTGTTAAAGCTTGTCCAGGTTTCTACAAGGGTCTCAAAGTGTTATAGTTACTTCAAAACCCTTTATGAGTCATGAGGATTCGCAAGAGAGGGGTTATACCTTATATACCTTTCAGGTCACGATGCAGTAAGATTTGAGGATGTTGTTTCATGGCAGAGATGATGATTCCAATTGACAAAGAGGCATGGAATTCTAAATGAAGCTTCTGTGGAAACATGAAAAGTATTAGGATGAAAGATAGAATGTGGAAGATAAACTCTTGATGATGGTGTCAAGAAATATGAAGATAAAAGAATATGAAGGAAAATAATGGTCAAAAAGGACATTATAACAGTCATCTCAAGTGGCAGATAAAGTACCAAAAAAGGGAAAAGCAGTGGACAAGGTTGAATATTGTGAAGGTCACAATCATGGTGTTAAAAGACTTCAAGAAGACAATGAACAGTCATCTCAAGTGGCAGATAAAGTACAAAAAAGGGAAAAGCAGTGGACAAGGTTGAATATTGTGAAGGTCACAATCATGGTGTTAAAAGACTTCAACAAGACAATGAACAGATAGTAAAGACCTTCATTCAAGAGTTGGTTTGAAGTCAATAAATGACAAGAAGACAATGAGATCCTTCAAGCAATACAATAGGCACCTATCATGCATGAGTCATGAGGTTCTATACAGAGGCATAAGTGATAACCCCATCAAGGCACAACCCACAATGAAAAGAAAATAGAACATGTTATGAAAGTTGGCCTCTCTTGTTATTTTTTCCATGCATTTTTTTTTTGTTGTTGCTATGGACTGTCAAGTTGAGACGGTAATATAATCTTGAAGAAATAAAAGTAAAAGAAGATAGTCCATGTTCAAAGAATATTGTAGCAATGTTTTCAATTTTCTAGAGAGTAGAGATATGAAGATGACTATATTGATACTCAAAAACAGGATGACAAGAGCAAGTTTGAGGTCTCCAAAACAGTGTTAATATAAGAAACCATGTTAGACATGAACCATGACTGGATAGTGAGCAGCTAAGTCAAACAAAGGACAACATTGCATTTAGAAGCAAAGGGTAGGTTCCTTATGAAGAGTGGCACAATGGCACAAGGGCACAAGGGTAGTTGAAAGATGTCGACTAGGAGATGGCTCAATTCTGATTTGTTTCTTTCAATATTAATCTTTGACCAGCGTATTAATGCCTTGAGGTTTTGAAGGAGTTTTATGTTGGTTTTTTTTTTTGAGTTTTTGAGGTTTATGCTTTGGGTTTTGACAATGCAAAAATGAATAACAATAGCAATACTTATAATATTTGATTGAAAATGAATTTCAAACTTCTGATTTATTTATTTTTCACTACGCAAGGGGTCTCCCCGTGACCCAGTCCAGTGACCCAACCTGCCTTACCTTGGTCTTACTTTTATTGCCAAGTTGGGGCCAGGAAGGGGTGAACTAAGGCAAGACTAGTCCCCTAGGGAGAGAATCCAGAGCCTGCAACCAGTCCTCCCTCTTAAATCCAAGAGGGAGTCGAACTCGAGACCGATGGGGAGCAAACCCACCGCCCAAGCCAACTCACCTACCCATACAGGCTTCAAACTTCTAATTTTATTTATCAACAAAGAAAAAATGGACATAAATTATTTTTACCAACTCAAGCCAATATTGGCCTACCAGGAGTCCAGCGTTGGGAATTGAAGGTGATTTATTGGCCTGAACAGGTGGAAAGATTGAATGAAGCACCTCCATGTGCAACTAATGACTCTAATGAGCTTTATTAACCTACAGAGTAATTATCTAAAACAAATTTATGAAGAAATCTTGATTCCAATGCAATTCCTGTACTTTCCCCAGGAGAGACTCCAATTTTAGGTGCTTTCTACCCACTAATTTTCTCTTGTAGCTCCAGGCTAACAAGAGAAAATTAAAACCCTCATTTTCTTCTTATTTGTTGCTATCAATAATCTTTATACCTAAGAACCAAGTTAAAACCCTTATATTTATTTTTTTGAAGCTCCAGGCTGCTCCAAGTGGTACAATTCAGCTAGGGTATGAATGGCTGACCCCAAATTGCTACCCAACTCTGAAATAATCTCCAAATACCTTCTCAGATCTGAAAATCAAATTGTAAGCCTGCTATAGTTGTTGACAAACTCTAATTTTTGGCCCTTATTGGCAAGATATGAACATTCCAAGCAAATCGATAGCTAAAAGATTATGGGGATTTCTTCCTCTCTATTGGAATCCAAGAACACTAAGAGGGGGGGTGAATCATTGTTCTGCCAGAATGTTCAATTTTAACCTTATTATAACATGCATTCACCTATCGGTAAACTGGTACATATATAATTGAAAGAAGTAAAGCAATCAATGAACCAATCACACAAATGAACACCATAACACAGAGAATTTATACGTGGAAAACCTCAAAGAGGAAAAACACGGTGGGATTTGTGACCCACAATATCAATCCACTGGCCATATGAAAAGATATTACATAATATGGGGGCCTGCACATGCAAGAAAGCTTACCGCCTAGAGCACACTGATGAACACAAAGGAGTCTCACTTACTACAGTCACTTTGAATAATAAAACATAAAACTGAACTCATTTAATGCATCTGCTATGCCTAATTGAGTTTTCATTCAAGCTCTGATTGTTCCAGTTTTGAAACCCTAAACCCTTACTGGAATAACCTTTGCATTACTGATCTAATCACACAACTTCATCATTCTATTATGTATCAAAATGATCTAACAACTGACCTATATACCCTTACAATCCTTCATGACTCATGTCGACTTGCATAGATAATACAAAAATGATTATACATGTCAACTCATTACATATATACATAAATAACATAATGAATTATCGATTGCCGGATCTCCCAATGTTATCAGCCTCTAATACCGGTACCCATAGAATCCTTCCTACCGGCGAAGATACATGTCAGTGCCGGTGAAGTCTCTGTCAATGAAGTACCAAACCAAAGAATGAAACCGGAACATGTTGCCATCAATGACAACATATGAAACCAATCAAATGAGTGTCAATTTCCAACAATCTCCCCCTTTGGCATTGATGGCAACACTCATGTGAAAAATGTTAATGGTTTCCATCTATCGGTATCACCCTGAGACTGCTCCCCCTGAGATGAATATTCATCTGTGATCATGATCTGTACAAATACTCCTTATCTCCTGATATCAAGAATATATTTTTTCACCTATACCTCCCCCTTTGACATCAATGCCAAAAAAAACACCAAAAACTGGGACAAAGAATAAAATTATGTACAAAGAATGTGTCCCAAAACACCTTACCGGAGCTGAATATACTTGAAAATTTCTGGATAGGCTTTCTCCAAAAGCTCTAGATAAGTGTCCTAGTTGGATTTGAATGTGTCGGATACTAATACAAGTCCATTAAGCATATGAGCATGGGACTCTTTCTCCTTAAGCTTTGTCGGTGTGGGCTTACCAACCATATCTATGCATTCCTTCTTATGTACACTCAAGTAGTCCAACTGGGGACTCACCAATCCTCTGAGCCCTTTGGCTCTCCTTGTGATTTTGTCTCTTTCCCTTTCAAGAGCTGAAATTTGAGCTTCTAATACCAAAAGCTGCCCATCAATAGATGTAGTCAAATAATTGGAACCATCAAAAGAATTGACTATACCTACAATTTTATCCTGAGAATCCTTAATCCCTTTATCTATATATGCAGTAAGTAATCTAGTGTTACAACATACTCTGTATATATTTGTACATTGTCTTAAAGCATTATCAATTAACTTCAATTTTTCAGTAATCTCTTTCTTCTATGATTCAATCATCTGATCAAAAGTGTCTCTCTTAGCTTGAGTGAATCTTTCCAATCCCTTTCGGTTAGATATTTGCTGCAGTGATTGGAAATCCTTAGAAATGTGCTCAGTAATTATTTTGAGCTTGTCGGATGGGCTTGCTCCTTTGTCAAACTGGCACTCTGGGACAAGTCTGTGCAAAATTGGAATTGACTTATCAATTATTCCTTTGTCCACTGATCATGCCTTCATCATCTTTTGAGCAGCCATCATCATGAGCTCAATAGGAATCATCTTAGTTATGCTCTTCTGCTCTACCTAGGAGGTGTCAAAAGATGTGCTCGCTACCGGTTCCCTACCAGATTCCTCTCCCTTTTCCTCTAATGGTTGAATAACTTTAATAACATCCTCTTTTGCATTGGTGGCTTCGCAACTTGGTGCAGTATCTGTTACTATCAGTTCCTTGTGAACTATATCCTTAACTTGTACATTCTGATCTGGAGGACTATTGTCCTCAACATCTATAACATGTACATTTTGTGTATCTACCAGTATATGTACATTATCTACTTTTGTCAGTATCTCCTCTCTGTTATATACATTAGATTATGTCGGGCGATCTGCATCCAATTCATTAGTATCTTTCAAAATTGTGGGTGAGGTACCCACTATACCTTTGCCTTTCCCTTCAATCGAGATGTCTGTAGTGTCTGTCTTAGCTTTCGGTGAAGAGAAGAAACTAGGGTTTTCAACAAAGAATTGAACCCATACCTTGTGGATTTTAGTGATTATTTCATTAACCCTGCCTACCATAAGACTAATTATCATGTGCTTGCTGCAGAAAATTGTTTTGTTTGCAACTTCAATGGTCATATCCAACTCATTTGGAGAAATTGAACCACAATTAGTTAATGACTCTTGAATTTTTATGTGTTTGTCCTCCTCCATAGCCGATAATATCCTAGCATCTAGGTTATCATACAGTTGTGTCGGTATTTGCTTCTCAATTTCTAACAAAGCCTTCTTAAATATATCCAGGTATAACACAACTGCTTCTTCAATTTCTTTCTGCTCATCATCATCTAAGTGCTCATAATAGTATTGTAAATTTTTCAACATACCATCCTTGGTGATTTCATCTATCAGTTCTACACAAATCTTGGGAGGGATTATAGATTCATTACCGATAACAATAGCAAGGTCTATGTCATCCATCTTCTTTCTTCTGCCGGTACCGGATGGTGCAGAAGGTGTAAGAGATGTTTCCTTTGGATCTCTTTTCTTTGGAGGATTGCTAGCCAGTACCTTGATTGTGACCTTTCTTACCGGTTGCTTCCTTGCCTCCTCCTTAGACTCCTCACCTTTCTTCCTCAATACCCTCTTCAATGCTAAAGGATTATCATCTTCAATTCCAGAGTCTAATGGAATAGGCTCAATGAAGATTTCAGGCTCTTTCCTCTTCCTTCCTTTTGCCGGAACAGCTTCCATTAAGGCCTTGATGTCTTGGGATACTTGTTCAACAATTTTTTTGGCCTTACCTTTCTGTTTCTCCCTCTTCTTCCAATTGAATTCAGTTTGAACTTCTTGCTTCTTTTATTTTGCAATACCAAAATACTTTTCAGCCTCAGCAATTGGAGCATCAATCAACATCTTAGCATAAGCATCCAAAATCTCTGCATCAACCTCATATCCCATCTCCTCTATCCATATCTTTTGGGTTTTAACTACTTCCATTAAGGTTTCATCATTTTTTACCATAAAGCAGATAGTGGTTGAGTATTTATCAACAATGTGTTTAGGAACCCTCTCTCTGAATTTCATTGCTTTCTGAAATGCCTTGAAATAACCCCAAACCTTATCATCTCGCTGGCTTCCCAAGATAGCAATAGATTGCTTCAATTGTCTTCCTACCGGGATATCAAATTCCCACTGTCTCTTCCCAAAACTAGGATTTTCATTAAGGAAAAGTAGCATTAAGCAGACAATGAGATTCTCATACTAGAATATCCCCTTTTTCTCTCCTTTAATCTTTCCAAGGTTAATGATCAACTCATCATTCATCCATCCACATAGATCTATCTTCTCATTTTCCCTCATAATTTTATGTGCGGCATATATGCAGGAGCTAGAAACAGAATTGTGACGATTGGATTGAGTTACCTTATACCCAATTATCATCCGGCCAAATCTGATGTCTCGATCAGTGATGGTGCTGACCCTCATCGATCGCTAGTCTGAAGTTGCATCAATGAGTTTGTTAACTTGATCATTTGAAATATTTTTCTCCGGACACTGACCAATTTGTGGCAAACCGGTGATTGATGTAATGGCCTCCTTCATGATCTTATATGGCCTATCCAACCAAATGAACTTTCTCAGTTTATATCGGATGATCTCATCTTCAAATTCAGGGATATCAAGAATATCAGTGAACCCTTGATCCTCAATGTGCTTATACTTGGGTTTGATCTTTATAGAGTCACCCATCAACTTGTTCATGTACATATTCTTGATGTCACTAGTATCCAAATCCTCAATGTGGCAATGAATGTATGCTCTAACATCTTCCACATAAACGACTCCTTCCAAAATACGGGAAAATGCACCAACCAAATCATCCAAGGTGGCAATATACGAGCATTGCTTGCAAATTGGCCTGGGACGAACCTTAACCTCAACAACAGTTGGATTTGCAATGAAAGTAGGTGTAGAGGATGATCTATCTTCCATGATGAAAGATGATTGTGATAAATACCTGAGAAATGGTTGTCGGTGAATAACCCTAGAGAACTCTTCCAATCGTTGGTGGAATCACTGAAGAAGATTTTTGATCGCTCTAGATCACCTTAGACTCGCTATGTATCGCTCTTAATTGCTCTAAATGCAAGGTGATCGAAAATGAAGTGGATTCAACCTTTTAACCTTCGAAAAACTCTAATCTATCATTGATATGAATGACTTATGTTGGAACATACCAGATCTCGATCGGGCATCTCCATATCGGATAAACCTTTTCCAATGTCAGGAACTTCTTCCATATCTCTTTCCCGGGGTTTATGCAATATTTTCATGAAATTTTCCTACCCTATGGCATCGGCCTCAGTTACCGGATGAGCTTTCTATTGGTGCAGGGCAAATCTCTTCTGTCGATTGAGTAACCAGAGCATTCCCATCTGTTGATTGATCATCTTACTTCCTGACCCATTTCTTGGTATGATCTTGCCAGATTTCATTGACCTTCTCTTTCCCTTTATCATTTGATCCATCATTGCTAACCGGTGGATTTTTGCTTCTACAAAACTTAGCTATGTGTCCAATCTTGTTGCATGTATAACATGTAACATTGTTCTTTTGAATTGCTTTTCTATAACCGGTATAATTGCTTGACCTGCACTGATTAGCCATATGTCCAAATTTTCCACATGCATAACATTTTACATTCATTCTACAATCTTTTGTCTTATGTCCATACTTATTGCATTTGGAACATTGACCCGGAGTAGAATTATAGTTCTGATTTGCTCTATTTCTACATTGCCTAGCCATATGACCAAATTTATTACAAACAAAGCATCTACCATTAAATTTGCAAGCATTAAGCTGCCTTACCGGTCTCTTTTGGTTATGATCTTTATTTGTAGTACCGGAGCTTTGACCTTGTTCAAATCCAAGTCCAATGGAATCTTCATTCTATCTTTGACTTTTCAATAATTTGTCAACTTGTGTTGAACTAACATTGAATTTGTCCTTGTACTCACTTGCAATAGCTAGATCATCTCTTAGGATTTAGCATCTGTCTTTCAAGTTCTTGTTTATTGCTTTGGGATTGTTCTAATTTTGTTCTTAACATATCATTTTTATGAGCCAACCAGATGCATTCTTCAAATCTGCCTTTCAGAGATCTCCCAAGGTTTTCATCATTTATCTTCTGGTCTTCAATCTCCTTTGACATCCTCATAGTTAGATCTTGCATTTCATCCCTCATGACCATATTCTCCTAAATCAGCTTCTGACATTTTTCATTAAGGGAATCTTTCTCTTCATTATCCTAATTTTGCAGAAGTTCCTTCCTCCTAACTTGAACAGATGACAACCTCTCATGTAGGATAATAATGAATTCCTTTACAGAATTTAATTCATCTTGTAACTTCAAGTTCTTCATTCTTTCAGCATCATAATCTTCAAGTGCTACCTCAAGTTGCTTCTCCATACTCATATCCATGGATTCTGGATTTTGGATCTCCCTCAAGCTGTTAGAATTCCTTTGATTCACAAAGCTTTGATACCAATTGTTGGAATCCAAGAACACTGAGAGGGGGGGTGAATCAATGTTTTGTCGGAATGTTCAATTTTAACCTTATTATAACATGCATTCACCAACCAGTAAACTGGTACATATATAATTGAAAGAAGTAAAGCAATCAATGAACCAATCACACAAATGAACACCATAACATAGATAATTTATATGTGGAAAACCTCAAAGAGGAAAAACCACGGTGGGATTTGTGACCCATAATATCAATCCACTAGCCATATGAAAAGATATTACATAATAGGGGTTTTGCACATGCAGGAAGGCTTACCGCCTATAGCACACTACTCAACACAAAGGAGTCTCACTGACTATAGTCACTCTGAATAATAAAACATAAAATTGAACTCATTTAATGCATCTGCTATGCCCAATTGCGTTCTGGTTCAATCTCTGACTGTTCCAGTTCTAAAACCCTAAACCCTTACCAGAATAACCTTCGCATTACTGATCTAATCACACAACTTCATCATTCTATCATGTATCAAAATGATCTAGCAACTTACCTATATACCCTTGCAATCCTTCATGACTCATGTCGGCTTACATAGATAATACAAAAATGATTATACATGGTGTCGCATTACATATATAAATAAATAACAAAATAAATTATTGATTGTCGGATCTCCCAATGATGTCGGCCTCCAATATTGGTACCCATAGAATATTTCCTAGGTGAAGATACCTGCCGGTGTCGATGAAGTGTATGTCAGTGAAGTCTTTGTCGGTGAAGTACTAGACAAAAGAATGAAACTGGAACATGTTGCCATTAATGACAACATATGAAACCAATCAAATGAGTGTCCAACACTCTCACCCAAAATTTGAAGATTTCTGTCTTCAAATTCAATTCAGACTCCTACAAGAAATGTTGCAGACCTGCAAATGCAAAATAGCTCTTAAAAACAATAATCTCCAATATGCCAAATTGAGCGTACAAAGCTATTTTATGGATTTCATCCCTAATCGAACTCCTTGAGGGCACCCAAAGAATATTCCAAAGCATCTTTTCCCCTCCATGAGCTTCACCCAGCTTGAGGGTCAGCTCATCATTGTATATTGACCACTTTTATTGTAAAATAATCTCCTAGGGAGATGTGCAAGGTAAATTTCTCTAAATAAAGTTACTTATTAAATCATATAGTAACTTATAAAGTTACTTTTATTAACTTTTATAATTTTAGAGAAAAAGTAACTTTATAACATTATATTATAAAGTTTCAATATAAAAGATTAGAAAAGCAAAAATTGACTAAGTATTGGTCCCCTTTGGCTAACTAATCATCCCCTACACTGTGAATTTGCCTGTGGAGATGGCTAACAGACAAATCTATAGATCTGAATATCAACTAGAGAAGTGGGGACATTACAGTAGTTTGAAAGAAAAAGACGGTCATGCATGAGAAGATAAAATTAATTGTAACAATAAAAGGTAGAAGTTTCATAGTCATGAGAACGAAATATGATAAGCAATAAAGCAAAAGACTTGCATGACACAAAGGGAAAAGGGTCAAAACAGCCATAAGTTAAAAAAAAGGCATTCATTTTGATTAAAAGAGAGTGCTTTCATGAACAAGCATTGAAGTCAAGGAGCATGAATCACAAAAGAGAAAAAATCTTCAAAAGTGGCAGTGATGTAAGAACAAAAGTCATGTGACAGGGCAGTTTGCAATCAAGAAGAGGCAAGGTTTATATATTCTTTCAATGCAATGTATCCATATGTTTCTTGAGTTTCGCCATCTTAAGAAGTTCTACCAAACATTATTGCTAGCATGGAATCAATAGAAAAAGGTCTTCTTGAATCTTTGAAGACTGTAGATTGAGAGATCACTTGAGACAACATAACATGTTGATGTTACACCATAAATGTAATCATTAAAAATGGAGAATATGCAATGAGGACTAATGGCACTTCACCATCTAGAAAAGTCACAAGATACCTTTGGTATGTGACATGGGAGGATGCATTCACAATACAAAAAGAATAGGGGTAATGGGGAATTCAAACCAAAACCATTCAAGCACAGAAACTAAAGAAGATGCACAATATGGTCAAGGGTACATTGAGAAAGCAAGAGTAAGGGAAAATGGTTGAGTGATGTAAAAAGGATAGTCCTAACTTTGTTAAGATAAGAAGACTCAATGGAAAGACCTAAGACAACAAAGCAACTAAAGCTATGATAATCTTCAAAAGGAAAGAGTTGGTAAAGATAATACATGATAATATCAATCATGGGAGTTGTGATGGTGAGGGTTTCAAGGGTGCTCCTCTGCGCGTGCTAGGGCTTGGCCCTAGCACTAATTCATGTTCTTATCTTGTTGTGTGGGTGTCTGGTTGGGTGCAAGTGGTTGTGGGGGTTGGTATTTGAGGGGTTTATTGTGGGTGCGGGGGTTGTTGTGGCATTTGGGGGTCGGTATTTGTGGGGAGTTGTTGTAGTGTGTGGGGGTTGTTGTGGGGTTTGGGTTTTGTTGCAGAGGGTTTTTGTTTTCAAAATTCTAGCATTTTTTCTATGGGTGGCAAGTTGTTGTCTTCTAGTTTGGTGATTTATGATGCGGGACATTGTAATGGCTCATCTTCAGGTGTGCATGTGAATCCTCCAAAATATTTTTATGTTGGGGAGGGATCTAATCTTAAGAAAATTAATGGTTGCCTATCGAGAAGCCAAGGTCGTCATGTGCTCATTATTCCTCCTCAATCCGTTGTGGAGGATGTGGCGTATTGGGGAAATCATGCATTGATCTTTAAATTCCTTAGGATCAGCATTTCTCTATCAACATTAGATGTTTGGATTCATGGGACTTGGCAAGATGAGGGAGATATGCAGATCATGTTGGCCGCCAATAGTTATTTTATGGTTGTTTTTTCTAGTATGGCAGATAGAAATCAGGTTTTTGAAGGCGGTCCCTATTTCTACAATCGGGTAGGCATGTTTATTAAACCCTCGCATATGGGCTTTAACTTAGTTGAAGACTTGCCTTCTCAGGTTCCAATTTGAGTTCATCTTCTGAGGCTGCCTTTGGAATTCTGGAGAGGAAGCTAATTGCAATTTCTCAACAAACCCTGGATAAAAAAGTAATTTTGTATGCTCATATTTGCATTGAGGTTGTTTTGAATATCCCTTTGTTGGATTCTTTAGAGATTTGTTCAAGTTCATCATCTTGGGTTCAATAGCTAGATTATGAGTCCCTTCGATCAGATGTCGAGTTTGTCATGAATATGGGCATCTTCAATGTTAGTGCCCTCAAGTTAATAAAGTTAATAAACCTGTTGCGAGTAATACTTCCTCTAAATCTCAGCATGTGGACGTGGATAAGGGAGACAAAGGCAAAGCTCCTTCATCGAACGGCATTTCTAGAGGGGATGGATTTGAGCCTATCAAGCCATGCACTAAAGGGTGAGGGAAAAAGAGGTCCCTTAAGGGCAGGCAAAATGAGGAGGATTTCAATCGTTTTAAGGTTTTGGCATTGGAGGAAGGTGTTTCCGCTGAAATTTATTCTGGAGCAGTGGGTACTGGTGTCCCTATTGTTGGAATGATCTGATCTGATTACTACCATGCTCATCCACCTTGACATTTATGCTCTCCATTATCCTATTCAATCTTTTGTTATAACATTTGTATGCTTTTCTCTTAGTAGAATAACCAAAAAATATTCCTTCACTAGGATCAAACTTTCCTAATGCATCATCTCTTCTAATGTAACATTTTCTTCCCAAAATTTTGAAATATATGATAGTAGGAGTATGACCAAACCATAATTTATAAGGAGTCTTACCAGTATCACCTTTTATGTCTACTATGTTGAAAGTATATATCATTTTATTGATAGCTTCCCTCGAATAGATATCAGGTAATCTAGCTTTTGTCATCATTGTCCTTGCTGCATCAAAAATTGATTTGTTCTTTCTTTCTACTAATCCACTTTGATGTGGATTCCTTGGGGCATAAAGTTGTCTTTTGATTCCAATCTTTTCACAAAAGTTGTTGAATTCACTGGATGTAAAATCACCACCATGAACTGATCTTAAGCATTTTATCTTCAGTCTTGTTTTAGTCTCAATTATAGCTTTAAAGATTTTGAATTTCTCAAAAGCTTCAGATTTCTCTTTCAAAAATGCTACCCACATCATTCTAGAATAGTCATCAATATGTAACATAAAATGTCAATCACCTTGAAAGCTTTTAGTCCTTGCTGGTCCACACAAATCAGTACGAATAAGATCAAGAATTTCATTAGCTTTATCATGTATACTTCTGAAATAAGTTCTAACTTGCTTACCCATTTGACATTCTCTACATACCGGATTATGAGGTTTAACAATCTTGGGTAAAACTCTTATAGTCGGTATTGAACAGATCTTTACTATGCAATCAAAATATACATGACACATCCTCTTATGCCATAACCAACTTTCGTCAATTTGAGCAATCAAGTAAGCCTTCTCAATGGAGTTTAAATGAAAGATATTTCCATTGGTCTTAATTCTAGAAGAAATCTCCAATCCAAATCTATTGATGATCTTATATTTTCCATCCTTGAATTGCAAATGAAATATTACTCTATCCACCATCTGACCTACACTTGAAAGATTATGCTTTAAGCCTTCAACATAATAAACATTATCAGTATTAGTCTTACCATCCAATGATATTGTTCCTTTGCCTTTGATGCTACATGTCTTGTTGTCTCCAAATCTGACCAATCCACCATCAAATTCTTGTAATGATAAAAACTCTCTCTTGTCACCAGTCATGTGATGCGAGCATCCACTATGTATGACTCATTCATCCTTCTCTTCAATTTTTGTAGCTAAAGCCTTTTCTTCAATATGAGTTGTTTCAATGACAGATTCTGGAGAATCATCCTTAATAGCAATAAAGACCCAATCTTTCCCAAATGAGGCTCCATTACAGGATCCACTCACAGGTTCATCATCATCATCATCATCATCATCAGAAATACCAAAATCATCATCACCAGCATAATAACATGATTTATCCTTATTTCTTTTGAATCTAGGTCTGCTCTGATATTCAAGATTAGGCTTATAACTCTTCACAAATCTTTCATGATTCCTAGTAGCAGCTCTTTCAAGGCATCTAGATGCAAAATGACCAATATTATTGCATGAAAAACATTTTAAAGGGACTTTTCCTTCATACTTACTTCCAGCTGGTCCTTTAGGAATTCTTCTAGCAATCAAGGCTTCCAACTCCTCAAGTTCTCTTTCTTCTCTCTCTCAATTTCCTCCATATCATTAGCATACACCTCCTTCCAATCTATCTTCTTCTTACCGGAGGTAGATTCTTTAAATGCAGTCTCAGTTTTAGCAACACTCTGATCTCCAAGTTATTCAAGTTCAAAAGCAATCAATTTGCCAAGTAATGTATCTCTCGTCACAGGGGTACTTGACATTGTCCGGAGTTCATTGATAGAAGTAGCCTTCATCTTATATGTTAGAGGTAGAACTCTCAAAACCTTTAACACTATCTCATCCTCACTAACCAATCCACCAGAGCATTTGATGCCCATAACAATCTCATTGACTCTATCCATGAAAGAACTTATCTTCTCATATTCTTCCATCTTCAAAGTTTCATATCATACCCGAAAACCTTCAAGTTTTGCAATTTTCACTGCCTAGTCACCTTCATAAAGAGTTGCAAGCTTTGTCTAGATCAACTTAGCATTCTCCAACTCTATGACATACAATAGCTTTTCATTAGATAGGGCACTTAACAAGGCTTCTTTTTTCCTCTCACGTCATTTTCAGCTATCTTATGTTCATCAGCAAGTGTCAATGTTCCAAAATTAGGATCATGAGGTATATACCCTTTCTCGACTATCTCCCAAACTTCATCTCCAAGACATCTGAGATGAATCTGATGAATACTAAGAGTGGGGGTGAATTAGTATACCAAAAAATACTGAACTCAAACACTTAAACAGTTTAGCAGTTAACAGGTATAATAGATTTACTAACAAACTGGTTAAGACAAATGCAAACCAAACAGCAAATAAAGCATTCACCCACAAGAGCACAATCACCATAACACAAGAGATTTTGATGTGGAAACCCAAATGGGAAAAACCATGGTGAGATGAAACTCACAAGTAACTATCTGCAGAATAGTAACCAGACTGGTTAAGGTCATACAATGTTCTTCACCAGAACAGATCATGTTAGGAATCTAGATCCCTGTTAGGAGATAAGTCATGTTAAAGACTACCTTGTGAGAAGATTTCAAATCCACAGTTGTGAACCACCTTGTTAGAGGATTTACAAAGGCTTTTCCAGGCCTACCCGGTTAAGGGTTTCAGAGTTGTCGAAGATGTGAGTAATCAACAAGTGAGTGATCTAGATACTAGCACAGTATGCTTGGTTAGATCCTTGATAGCTCATTGTTAATGCACTTTTAGCATTACTTCAGTCTTCAGTATCTCCACACTTTGTTTCTTCACATAGACCTAATCTTCTCTTTTGTGTTCGTACATACAATAACCTCATGCACTTCTAAAACCCTATACCCTTCTAAAACCCTAGACATGATGCCCTTATAAAGGAATCCGATTTCATGTCGGTCCAATAGGATTACATTGCAAGTTCCTAGATTCAATCCCTCTAGACACATTTGGTAACACGGCACAGAATCACCGCCAAAGTGTCGGTGGATGATAACTCATCACAAAAATATCGATTGGTAACTCATCACAGAGTAATACCGGTTCATTATTGATTACTGGTTCATACATTTTACTAATTATCGGTTTGTCAAAATGAAGACTAGGAAAACGTTAACAACCACTTTGTTCCTTCATACCGCTTCGGGATCCTCGAACCGCTTGAGGTCTTCATATCGCTTTGTGTCTTCATATCGCTTTGTGATCGGTAAACACTTTCTGCAAAACACCGATAGTCTAAAGACTATAATTCATAATACCAGTTGGAACAATTACCAATTGAGCATAACTCATACATAAGGAAGTGATCATAAAACAAGTGTGTGTCCATCAATGACAATTACAACATCATCAAAATGCCAACAATCTCTCCCTTTGGCATTGATGGCAACACTTAGGAAAATTTTGACATCTACGTGTTTTACAACAAAAACAACAACAACAAAAATGCCATAATCAAAATTACTCCTCCTAAGCATATACACTATCCCTTTTTTAGAAAATACAATGTATACTACTCTCTTAAACAAATAACATGAAATTATATATAACATTCACCAAAATTTTAGATACTACTCCCCCTTTGCCAACAATGACAAAGTATTGCAGAATAACCCTTGTTTCTCATTATCATTAAAAGAATAAATGTTTATGACAATGAGTGAAACTTATCAAAAACTGATTTAAAATCCTGCATAAAAGTCTTCATGGATAATGACCATGACTCTAGTAATGAGGTAGCCACCTCACTTTCTATCTGCATCTGTGATACCTGTTCTTCCATGGCATCAATTGTGCTCATCTCTTGAGTGGTTGTTAATGCCTCTAGATTAAGAAAGCACTTCTGAAGAATTTGCAGTTTAGGTAAGAAAACCAGTTGAAGTTGTTGCAAATCTCAAGTCCTGTTGCTAATCTCCAACTCTATTATGCCAGACTGGAGCTGACACCGGTGAACAATTTGCCCATATGTGGTGAAGCAATCATAAGGCGTCTTAAAGGTGCTTATGTATGCCTGCAAATCAAATTGCAGTTTTTCTTTCTATGCAAGCACATCATCACAAAATTGATGAGGTTGGTTTATTCTGCTTAACAGTAGCTTGCCCTCATCCATAGCATCTCTTATGTTCTTTTGTTGTTTCAGAAGTTTGGACTGGAGCTCGTTCAGTTTCTTCACTAAAACAATGCTTAGTGCCTTTTGATGCTTCTTCTATGCATTAGCTTCAGCAACCTCTTCCAGGCATTGTGTTAGTTAAGATGAGAGAGGGGGGGGGGGGGGGTGAATCATAAAAACTCACAATACAATATATTCACCAGATTCAACCTCGGTAGCCTTTACTAGATATGCAACTATGACTGTAAATCTTTCAATACTCATAAACAGATACACTTAGAACATCATAACACATTTAACACCAAATTTAATGTGGAAACCCAAATAGGGAAAAACCACTGTGGGATTTCAAACCCACTAAGAAATATACCCTTCTAGAGTATGCTCGGTTAAAAACTAATCTAGTTACAGATTACAAAAAAACATTGCTAGATGTGACCTGGTTAAGGGATTTCCCTCAGACTTGTTAGAGTCTTGCACTTTGTTAGAAGTGACCTTTGTCAAAGGATTTTAAACACTCATTTAGAATGTTACCTTGCTATAGGGTTTACAAATAAGACTGTTAAGTCCACTCGGTTAAGAGATTTCCTGTCACTTACAAAATAAATAACAGTAATAACATATATCTGCAACTTCACATCTAAAATGCTAAAGCAGATTCTATATGCTCAAAACAATCTTGTCATAAGACTTATCTTGCTTCTTGATGGGCTTCTCAATCTGTTCTTCAATTAGATCTTCAATCTTCTGTGCTCGGTGATCACTACTGTCATGTCACCGTTCTTCTATTTCGCCCGCATACATTGTTCATCAACAGTTTCTTATTTATGAACAATACCTAACTGCTTAATCTCCTTGATCACATTTCCCATGATCAATCTTAGCCATCAAATCTTAAAACATGACTAGGTTCATTGTATCCTTCGATTTGAAAAATGTTTTACCTTGCCTTGGAACTTGTGCTAGGTTATGACCGTTCAATATGCGCTATAGATCTTTTCTCTTGTATTTTCGATGTTGTAGATCCTCAAGAAACTTCTTGCACGACATACCAATCATCTGATCAACTCCAGCTCATTGGTATTCTGCATTTAATAATGTATTTATCCATCCAATGCATTCTATTATTACTCAGTTGTTACTCGGTAAATACTGAACTACACTCGGTAGATATTCTGCCTTCTTTAACCGATAGTGATAACCTTAGGGTTTACCGACTAGCATCTTGCTCAGTAACATAAAACAGTATCAAGCCTTAACTAATTCTATAGCTTGAAATCTCTTCTCCTTCTTGTTCAGTCATTGAATACTCATATATAGGATATCAAAATCAATCAAAACAACATAATCTCATCATTGTCTAACTCGGTAATAGTTGCCCATTGAATAACTTATTATTCCCCTTTTATTTTCACATTCATTCTGTGTCTCTTACCGACATCTTTACACTTATTAAAACATACTTATTAAGATATGGCAACATCATACTAAATCAGAAAATCAATTGCTTGACATCAATGACAAAATAATGTTATTAAGATAGTAATCATCCTTTCTCAATTATATCAACAATCTCCAATAACCTTCTCAATATCCTCATACCAACAAACTTACTGAGATGCTAACAATCTCCTTTTGTGAAAATGCTAACAATCTCCCCCTTTGGCATTGATGGCAAAACCAACTTTAATGGCAATACCAACATGATTTATTTCAATTGATTCAGATTTAGATTGTTGTATAAACTTCTCTGAAATTTTCTGGAATTCTCCCCCATTCATTAGTCTTCTCCCAGCTTCTTCTGTAAGTTCCTTACAAATTAGTCTTCTCCCCCTTTGACAACAATGCCAAAAAGAAAAAACTAATTCATTATTTATTCCTTTGTGAAGTAATTTTCTTTGTAGTCTCATTCACGGTCAGAGCATCTTAGTCTTCAATCACTTCTTCTTGTACAACTTTAGGCAACCTCCTAAAGTGTGTAAAGTAGCATCAACTCATAAATAGTTATCCTTTAGATTCATAAAATTGATGCTTTCACCGAACTCTGTCAGTGAGTACTAGATAGGGGTAGGACCCCTAACTGACTTCTGAGATACTCAAAAGTGTCCCTTGGCAATGACTTTGTAAAAATATCTGTTATTTGTTCCTTTGAACTAATATATTCCAGCACAACTTTCTTCTCTTGAACTTCTTCTCTGAGATAATGATACTTTATAGAGATATGCTTTGTCTTAGAGTGCATTACCGGATTCTTTGAAATGTTAATGGCACTAGTATTATCACATAATATAGTTACTGACTCAGTAAATTTCTCATGCATACCTTCCAACAGTTGTTTGATCCATGCTATATTGGTACAATTCAATGCTGCAGCGACATTTTCAGCTTCAGTTGTTGACTGTGAAATGCATCCTTGTTTTTTGCTAAGCCAACTTACTAGTCTATCTCCCAAAAAGAAAACTCCACCGCTTGTGCTTTTTCTATCATCAATGTTTCCTGCCCAATCAGCATCAGTATAGACTTTAAGTCAAAAACATTTCTCTTTTGATATACTAAGCCATAATCTTCAGTGCCTCTCAGGTATCTGAAAATTCTCTTGATTGCTGTCAAATGAGTTTCTTTGGGATCTGCAGAAAATCTTGCAACTATACCTACTGCATGTGCTATATCTGGCATGTTGTGAACCACATATTGCAACTTTCCAATCATAGATCGGTAAAGTGTCTCATCAACAGATGCAGATTCATCACTCTTTGATAGTTTACAATTGGTAGTCATAGGAGTACTTACAGCTTTAGAATCCTCCATTCCAAATTTCTTCAAGATTTCCTTTATATACTTGGATTGAGTAATGAAAATCTCATTTGTCATTTGTAGTATCTATAGGCGTCTAAAACTGGTCAACGCTTGCGGAGTCATATTTTAACATTGGCGCATTGCCTTATTTTAGGTTTTTGCGTCGCATTAACATTTCTTCTATGTTGCGTACTTGGTCTTTATCATTTGCGAGCATCGAGTCCTCCTTCTGCATTCTTCATTTGTCTCGCTTTCGAATTTGGTCTTGTCGATAACAATCTTCAGTCATGATTTTGATCGATCTTATCCTGTCACATCAATGTGCGTGTTAATTTGTCATCATTTTGGACATCGTCAATCCTAATTAGGGTTTTGTCCTCTTTTCAATCTTGTCATCTTGCGATCGATTCGTCATCGATCCTTGTCCTCTGATCAAATTGTCATCAATCTTGTCGTCTTGCGATCGATTTGTCATCGATCGTTGACATTTTCAATCTTGTCATTTTGCGATCGATTTGTCATCGATCGTTGTCATTTTCAATCTTGCGATCGATTTGTTATCGATCGTCGTCCTTCTCAATCATGTCAATTTAGATCAATTTGTCATTGTTCCTCATCAATTGGCACATTTATCAATCAAATCGTTTGTCGGCATTGGTCCTTTGTTAATCAAAATCATGATCGAATTGACATCAAATCGATCTTACATCAAGACCAAATTGTCGTCCTTGCATTTCTAATTTATCTTCCAAGGTTTTATGATTTATTCATTTAATCTTGTTTGTCATTTTTCCCTCTAGGATTAATAATTTATTTATTTATCCTAAGTCTTCTTGTCACAATTAAATATTTGTTTAATTGGCTAATTAATTCTTCCTCTTTTTGTGAATTAATTAATGAATGAAAAATTGTTAATTAATTCACTTATTTTACCTAATTTCATCAATTTACTAATTTCTCCTAATTCCTAATTTTCTAATTTTCATCAATTTTTTAATTTCCTAATTTCTAATTCATCTAATTTTCAATTTTCTCCTATATTTCCCCTAATTTCATGGGAATGACATAGCAATTTGTCATAATTTGTCATAATTGACAATCAATCAATTTTGACATAGCAATTTGTCATAATTATCAATCAATCAATCTTGCATAGAAAGTGTCAATTTGTCATAATTTGTCATATTTGTCATTCTTGATTTGAAATTTCCATTCGAATCAATTTCATGCTAATCTTGTCTTTTCTCCGATTTATCTATAAATTGGATGAATTTCTTCTATCAAAAGGTCGAATCAATCACGCTTCTAGTACCCTTATGCTGTCATCTTGTCTTGACAATCTTGCTTTCACATTAGGCTTATGCACTTGAAGGTGAGATCCACAAAACAAAGCAATTTGAAGGAGAAAGAAGGACAATGGAGCCACATGAAGGAGACATCTGCATTTGGTTTGCTTAGATTTCATATTGAATGTCTTGTTTTCATGTTTTCATTGAATGTTTTTAGGATTGTTGTCACTGCATTTTAGTTTTCGTGATTGAGCCAGGCTAATGTTTATATTGCTTTGATGATTTCCAGATTCCTATCTACAGTATCTGTAAACCTATAAAATACTTTATTTCATTGATTAATGACATCTCAAATTCTTTGCACATTTCATTTCCAAAGTTCTTGCATAAGGAATCATTTCCACAAAAAATAATATCATCAACAAATATGGCTGAAAGCAGTATACCATTGTTTTCATCATTTTTCATATGCATGTTGTTGTTTTCACTTGTCCTTATAAATCCAATATTGATCAAATAAGAGTGCAGTCTTTCATACCATGCTCTAGGTGCTTGCTTTAAACTATATAAAGCTTTGTTCAGCTTACATACGTGATCTTTATTCGTGTCTTCAATAAATCCTTCAGGCTGTTCAATATACACTTATTCTTCTAGTATACCATTCAAAAATGCAGATTTAACATCCATTTGATATACCTTGAAATTTTTGTAAGCAGCATATGCCAACAATGTTCTCACTCCTTCAAGTCTTGCCACAGGTGCAAAACTCTCACTATAATCAATTCCTTCTTCTTGAGCATATCCTTTGCAAACTAGTCTTTCTTTATTCCGAATGACCTCTCCTTTTTCATTTAGCTTGTTTCTGAAAATCCACTTTGTATCGATTACATTTTTCTCTTTTGGTCTTGGGACCAGTGTCCATGTTTCATTCTTCTTGATTTGTTCAATTTCATTTGTCATAACATTTATCCAATCTTCATTACTATATGCCTCTTTTACTATCCTCGGTTCAAATTCATATATCAGACATGTGTTTTGTCTCAGTTTGTTCCTTGTCATCACTGGATCATCCTTATCTCCTATAATCTGACTTGATGCATGATTTCTTTTGACATGCTTGGCTAATATGGGCTTGGTATGCTCTGTTTGATCTTCTTCATCACTTGGTAACTAAGTATTTTCTTCATTTTCTTCATCAATTTTCTCAATAGGATTTCTCGGTTGAACATAAACAAATTCTTCATAATTTTCAGGTTCTTTGGAATTTCCTTCATCATTTCTTTTTGCAAATTCATCAGTTCACATTTGCACATTCTACTATTTTGTTAGATGATTTGATCAGACATTTAAATGCTTTACTTCTAGAAGAATAGCCAAGAAATGTTCCTTCCTCGCTTTTCTGGTCAAACTTTCCATTTCTGTCATCTTTGTGAGCATAACATCTACTTCCAGATATTTTAAAATAACTTACAATAGGTTTATTATCATACCAGATTTCATATGGTGTCTTCAAAGTTCCTTTCTTTAGTTGTACTCGATTCAGGGTGTAAACTGCAGTGTTGATTGCTTCTCTCCAAAATGTTTGAGGTGCCCTCTTTTCTATCATCAAGGTTCTGGCACAATCTACAATTGATTTGTTTCTTCTTTCAGCTATCCCATTTTGCTGAGGTGTTCTTGGTGCAAACACTTGTCTCTTTATACCATGATCATTGCAAAATAGGTTAAATTCATCATAAATGAATTCTCCTCCTCTATCAGATCTTAGACATTTCAACTTTCTTCCTGTTTCTTTTTCAACTCTAGCCTTATACCATTTGAACATTTGAAAGGCTTTTGATTTTTCTTTTAAAAACATGACTGACATCATTCTTGAGTAATCATCCACAAATAATATGAAGTATTTATCTCCATAATAACTTTGAACTTTCATAGGACCACAAAGATCAGTGTGCACTAGATCTAAAATTCCTTTATAAGTGTAGGACTTACTTGTAAAGTTTGACTTTGTCATCTTACCCATCTGGCATTCTCAACATATTGCATTCTCAGGTTTTTCCAGGTTCGGTATACCTCTTACTCGATGCATCTTACTTATTTTGATCAGGTTATCAAAATTTACATGATAAAACCTTTTATGCCATAACCAGGTATCTTCTAGTTTAGCATACAGACAATTGTTCTGAGTTGAGTCAAGATGAAATGTATTACCTTTTGTTTGTGTCCCAGTAGCAGCCAGCTTTCCATGTTTGTCATGAACTTTGACACATCCCTTCTGGAATTCTATTCGGTATCCTATATTGTTTAGCTGTGCTCCACTCAACAAATTGTATTTCAAACCTTCAACCCAGTATACATCATCACATTTAGCATTGTCAAGAAGTGTTATAGATCCTTTACCTTTCACTGGACATGGTGCATCATTACCAAATCTTACATATCCGCCATCATAGTCTTCTAATTTAACAAACTTGTGTTTGTCACCAGTCATGTGATGTGAGCATCCACTATCTAAGATCCAAGAATCATTTTTATTTATGTGAGATATTAGGGATTTTTCTTCATACCTTTCTTCATCAGATCCATCTTTGATAGCCACATAAACAACTTCCTCTGTATCAGTCCCATCAGATTTATCATCGTTGAATTCCTCATCAGCTACTAGGCATGTCTTTCTATCTTTCCTTCTGAAGTCTCATTGTCCTTTGTATTGGTTGTCCTCTGGTATGTCACCTCGGTATTCTCTCTTTTCACTGGATTCTTTGTCAGGACAGTTAGAAGCCATATGTCTTATTCTATCACAGTTAAAACATTTTAAAGGTAACTTTCCTTTATACTTACCTTTGCCTCTCGGTAACCTTCTGGATAATAATGCTTCAAACTCTTCTTGCTTTCTGATTTCTTCATATAGTTTGTGTACCTCTTCCATGTTTTTGTGAAATCTTTCACTTGCTCCACTATGATTTCCTTCAATATACTTATACATTCTATCATTGTAATCATCAGATTCACCAATATGAAAAGAACTGAATGCAGATTCAACTTTATTTACCGAGGACATGTTGTTATCAAAATTACTTAACTCAAATGCATGTAGCTTACCGATAGTAGCATCCAAAGAGATTGGCATGTTTGGCTCAGACCTTAATTCATTGATTGCAGAGACTCGAATGGCATAAGCAGGTAGAAGTGTTCTAAGCAACTTACTTGTTACATCCTTTTCTTCAATAGTTCCTCCTGCTCCTTTGATTTGATTGATAGTTTCCTTTAACCTTGTACTGTATTGGGTTATGTTCTAACCTTCATTCATTCTCATGGATTCAAGTTGACCTCTTAGACTTTCTACTTTTGCTCTCTGAACATGTTCATCACCACCATACATAGATATGAGCTTGGTCCACATCGCTTTGGCATCATTGCAGCCTTCTAGATCATTAAATTCTGAGTCGGTTAATGCTAATGTTATTTCAATCATAGCTTGAATATGTTCTTGCTTTGCCTTTATCTCTTCCATTATCATCGGGTTGGTGCTAGGTGCTATGTAATCATTCTCCAGATAATATGTTGCCTATTCTCCAATTCCTGATAAATGTAGCTTCATCCTTTTCTACCATGTGGAGAAACTTGACTTGTTCAGCTTTGGTGCATCCCTTTTATACATCTTTGAATCTTGCCTCAAGTACCTTTAAACTTTTCTTCTGGAGTCCAAAGCTCTGATACCAATTGTTAGTTAAGATGAGAGAGAGGGGGGGTGAATCATAAAAACTCACAATACAATATATTCACCAGATTCAACCTCGGTAGCCTTTACTGATATGCAACTATGACTGTAAATCTTTCAATACTCATAAACAGATACACTTAGAACATCATAACACATTTAACACCAGATTTAACGTGGAAACCCAAATAGGGAAAAACCACTGTGGGATTTTGGACCCACTAAGAAATATACCCTTCTAGAGTATGCTCGGTTAAAAACTAATCCAGTTACAGATTACAAAAACACATTGCTAGATGTGACCTGGTTAAGGGATTTCCCTCAGACTTGTTAGAGTCTTGCACTTTGTTAGAAGTGACCTTGGTCAAAGGATTTCAATCACTCATTTAGAATGTTACCATGTTATAGGGTTTACAAATAAGACTGTTAAGTCCACTCGGTTAAGAGATTTCCTGTCACTTACAAAATAAATAACAGTAATAACATATATCTGCAACTTCACATCTGAAATGCTAAATCAAATTCTATATGCTCAAAACAATCTTGTCATAAGACTTATCTTGCTTCTTGTTGGGCTTCTCAATCTGTTCTTCAATCAGATCTTCAATCTTCAGTGCTCGGTGATCACTACTGTCATGTCACTGTTCTTCTATTTTGCCTGCATACATTGTTCATCAACAGTTTCTTATTTATGAACAATACCTAACAACTTAATCTCCTTGATCACATTTCCCATGATCAATCTTAGCCATCAGATCTTAAAACGTGACTAGGTTCATTGTATCCTTCGATCTGAAAAATGTTTTACCTTGCCTTGGAACTTGTGCTAGGTTATGACCATTCAATCTACGCTATAGATCTTTTCTCTTGTATTTTCGATGTCGTAGATCCTCAAGAAACTTCTTGCACGACATACCAATCATCTAATCAACTCTAGCTCATTGGTATTCTACATTTAATAATGTATTTATCCATCCAATGCATTTTGTTATTACTCGGTTGTTACTCGATAAATACTGAACTACACTTGGTAGATATTCTACCTTCTTTAACCGATAGTGATAACCTTAGGGTTTACCGACTAGCATCTTGCTCGGTAACATAGAACAGTATCAAGCCTTAACTAATTCTATAGCTTGAAATCTCTTCTCCTTCTTGTTCAGTCATTGAATACTCATATATAGGATATCAAAATCAATCAAAACAACATAATCTCATCACTATCTAACTCAGTAATAGTTGCCCATTGAATAACTTATTATTCCCCTTTTATTTTCACATTCATTCTGTGTCTCTTACCGACATCTTTATACTTATCAAAACATACTCATTAAGATATGGCAACATCATACTGAATCAGAAAATCAATTGCTTGACATCAATGACAAAATAATGTTATTAAGATAGTATTAATCCTTTCTCAATTATATCAACAATCTCCAACAACCTTCTCAATATCCTCATACCAACAAACTTACTGAGATGCTAACAATTCCTTTTGTGAAAATGCTAACACATTGTACCTGGTCCTCCACAACTATACATAGAAGTTTTAGTTGGGCCAAAGAGGAATCGGTACTGGGGAGGTTAGTACCGGGAATCAAACTGGTAAGAGTATCTACCGCAGTTTGAATAACATCTTGGTCCTTTTTCCTCCTTAATGCTTCCAGACGCTCTTGTGCAAGCTTAATGCTTTGGAGCGGCTTTGATTCGTTTATAGATTGGAGGTCAATAGGACTGGTGATGTCAGCCGGTTTGGCTTGACCACCGGTTGCCTTTGGGGTCTCCACTTGTGTGCTCTTTGTCACTTCCTTCTTCTCTTCGGCTCTTTGCTTTTCCTCTTCTGCCTTATTTTGCTCCTCTTCTTCTTTCTTTTTCTTCTCTTCTTCCTTCTTCCTTTCTTCTTCCTTCCGCTTCTCCTCGTTTTGTTTCCTCTTCTCCTCTTTTCTCTGCTTCTCCTCTTCTTTCCGCTTCTCCTCTTCTTTCTTTTTCTCTTGCTCTTTCTTCTTTTCCTCTTCCTTCCTTTTCTATTCTTCTTTCCTTTTCTCTTCCTCTTTCTTCTTCTCCTCATCTTTCTTCTTTTCTTCTTCTTTCCTCTTTTCCTCTTCTTTTCTCTTCTCTTCTTCCTGTTTCCTTTTCTTCTCTTCCTGTTTCCTCTTCTCTTCTTCTTGTTTCGCTTGCTCTTTGTTAGCCTTTACTTTGTCGTGTCTCTCTGTGTTTGCTTTTTCTTTTTCAGCATCTGGAGTGACCTCTTCAACATCTAACGCATCAACATGAATCGTGTCTACCTGTTCTATTACTCTTTCTCCTTTATAATCAAATTCCTCATCCGATTTTTCGGTTTCCGGTTCCTGTTCGGCCTTCTTGTTAGCCTCAGACACTTGGTGTAATCTCAGAGCGGCTTTGGCATGGGAGTGTGTATCTTTCACCACTCTAGAGACTTTGCCTTCCAATAACAAGAGTCTTCTTCTTCTCATGAAGAAGAGGCCTTTGTACTTATCCAGGATTTCATAGAGCTCAAAATTTGACACATCAAGAAAATATTGTGCAAAGATTTCCTCTCTTATTTCCTGTTCTTTTTCAATGGCAATGCGCCATTTCTTATCTAAAGAATTGTATAAAGAATCCGGTGTCACCAATCTAATTTTTGATGGCGACCGGTCATTAATACATAGATATTGGATGACTTCCTATTCAACTTCCTTTTTTTCATTATCATTAAATCATCAAAGTGATCTAATAAGTCACTTAGCACTTTTCTCCTAACATTCTTGATAGTCCTTTGACAATGTGTCAAAGGTTTGTAAGAGGAAATGTCTATATTTACCAGTGTTGACGATGCCAGTTCATTGCTAGTTGTCTTTGCCTTCTTCCTTGTTTTCCTAGTCTTCTTAGGCTGCACTTTAGGTTTTGTATCCTCGGAATCTGGTGAGTTTCTCTTAGTCTTCCACTTTCTTTCAAAAACCTTGGCGGGTGCAACTTCTGGTTTCTTCTTGCCAGGTGACCACTTGGTCACTTTAGGACTTGCTGAGGTACTCGGTGTCGATATCGATGGCACTTCCTTTCCCTTCTTCACTAAAGGTTCTTCAACCGGTTTTATCCTTTCCAAGTAGGTGTCGGTTCTCTTCTTCTTCGGATCAAGAGGCGAGGCAAGTAGGGTAGAGGCATACCCATCTAGCATGTTATACATCACCTCATATCCCATGGGTTCAACTTTTTATTTTCAGGGCTCCATCACCTCCATTATACACTCATCTACTTTGATGATAAAGGAGATGTCCTCTTCATACTTCTTAACAATATCGCCAGATATCCTCATCCGTTAGCTCATCTTCCGCTTGAATTCATCAAAATATTTATTCAAGACTTCAAGATACCTAGTTCCCACCGCTTGAAGACTCTCTCTGATTTGTTTGGTAACCGGTTGGTCAGCAGACCATTGAATATCACCGACTCCTGAAAAATAGCCTTGAAAGTAAAAAAACAAACCTACCAAAAGTTGTCCAAATTTGAATCTCAAGGCAATGTCCTATTTGATAGACTTGAGGTTTATTAGAAGTTGTTTTTGCATACAGGCTCACAAATCAAATGACGCATCTTCCATGATCATTCTGTAGGCGACATTCACCGCAGCAGCAGAGACAGAGTTTATTCTGCTAGCATAGAGCGTTCGGTATCCGATCACCATGCAAGCATACTTGACCAAATCATCCTTGATGGTGTTGACGGTCATTCCTCGTTGGTCGCTCACAAAACCGGTGAGCTTAGTCATTTCAGTCTTGATGACTTTTCTTAGGGCTGGCACCTCACCAATGTTGCAGAAACCGGTGACAGCATGAATGGCTTCAGGTGTAATGTCATGTGTCCTCTCAAGATACATCTTGTCGCCATGCACTCTGCTCAGAATGATGCAGATGTGATCTTCCATGAATTCTTCAAGAAAGTACACTGCATTGTGAAGTTTCTTCCTCTCCAGGATGGTGTATTATGGTTTGATCTTTTTGTCATCCCCACAGAACAGACCTAGTTGGGAATGGATCACTAGAGATCCTAGGTCTTCCAATTTACAATCAATGTACCCTGAAATATCATCTTCCATTATGACTCCAGCGGGTATCTAGGATAGGGCATTGTATTTCATATTTCGTTGGATAAAATCCGCTGAATCAATAGGTGCACTAGGACTGGAGTGCGATGTAGAAGCCATGATTAACTGATAAACAAGAATTTTGATAAATACCTTCAAATTTTTGAAATTTAGGGTTTGTCAATACAGCGTACACTTCACCACTTCGATTGTTTGAATACCACTTAGTGTTCTTCACTAATAGGTTGCAAGTACCTTAGAATCATTCTGCTAGATTTCAATTCACTCTGAATCGCAAGTCGAATCGCCTTTCGTTGCTCTGCACTTGAAAATTTCTTCGCTCACAAATTGATAAGTGAAAATGATTTGACTTACCTACCATAATAAATGCTCCACCATTAGGTTATAAACCCTAATTTTGCCTTTTACTATTTCTAGTCTTCTTTTGATTGACAGGTAACACATATCGGTTAAGGTCTTTTACCAGTGTAAACCAGGGGTTCGAAATATTTCACCGATTTGATCCCCCTAAGCTTTTATGAAGCTCAGTTTGCTGGTTCAGAGACTTCCACACTAGGTGCAGAAACCGGTTCTTCCTGTGACACCTCTTCAGGTTTCTTCTTCCATGTTTTATTCATTCCTGGTGAACGGTTTCAACATCAATCTTCCCTTTTGGAGTGACTGGTATGTCATCTGATAGGTTCTTTCTCATTCTGCAGGTTCTGGAAGGGTGTCTCGGTTTGTTGCAATGATGGCATACCATTCCAGGTGTTCTCCATGGTCCATTGTTCATTCTACCATTCTTCCTCCTACATGTTGCAGCAGTGTGACCACTACCATGGCAAATCAAACAGGTTTCTCTCCAACCGGTTGCCGCTTGATAGCCACCACCACCTGACTGATGGTCATAAGCATTATACCGGTTTGGATTCCAGTTCACAAAGGATTCAGGAAAAACTCCTTGAGTCCTTTGAGGATATCTCTCGGTGTTGTGCATAACAGACTTGCATTCAAATGCTCTATGCCCAAACTTGTTGCATGCATAACAGTTACCATTGAATTTATTGGATCTAGGCTTATTGTTTAAAAAATAAGAAAAATTATTGTAAGCTTATTTCTACACACATTAGCAATATTTCCTTCCTTGAGACAATAAAAGAAAATAGGTTTAAACTTTTACTTACCTTTATCCTTTGGTGTTGGTTGCTTCTTTGATGCTCCATCTTTTGTTCCAAAGGTCTCACCTTCCTCATAAGTAGAAAAACCAAGTTTAGTGGTATTCTTTACCGGTTTAGCTGATTCAAGCTTTTGCTCTAGCTTAACAGTACTCTTATTGAATTTGGCAAGTATTTCTTTTGACTCAGTGAGTTCCTTGGAAATAGCAACATTGGATTCCTTCAAGGTTGCATTCTTAGAAATAGCCATGTTTAGTTCACCTTGCATTTCTTATTTTTTCACTTTACTCTCTTGGAGATGAGCGGTAGGGGCACTGATTTCTTGCTTCAACTTGGAGATCTCATGATCTTTGTTTTTTACCAGATCTTCATCTTTCCTCCGGTTCTCAAGCTCTTGGCACATTCTAATAGTCATTCCTTCCAGTTCCCTTCTCAGGTTAGCATTAGATTCATTCAGTTTTTCAACTTCTTCAACTAGGGCTTCCATGTCTACTTCATCAGAAGAATTATTTCCAGTAAGCTCCATCAGTTTCTCAACATGCTCTCTTCTCTTTGCTAGAGAAGCTTTATATTTGACTTTAAGTTCATCAAAGGCTTTCTCAGTCTGAGTGAGATGATGAGTAAGCTCCCTCATAGTGTATTCCCCCATATCTACTTTCAAGTGGTTAAACTTATAGAAAGGTTGGCTTTGATACCAATTGATGAATACTAAGAGGGGGGAGGGGGTGAATTAGTATACCAAAAAATACTGAACTCAAACACTTAAACAGTTTAGCAATTAACTGGTATAACAGATTTACTAACAAACCGGTTAAGACAAATGCAAACCAAACAACAAATAAAGCATTCACCCACAAGAGCACAATCACCATAACACAAGAGATTTTGACGTGGAAACCCAAATGGGAAAAACCACGGTGAGATGAAACTCACAAGTAACTATCTGCAGAATAGCAACTAGACCGGTTAAGGTCATACAATGTTCTTCACCAGAACAGATCCTGTTAGGAATCTAGATCTTTGTTAGGAGATAAGTCATGTTAAAGACTACCTTGTGAGAAGATTTCAGATCCACAGTTGTGAACCGCCTTGTTAGAGGATTTACATAGGCTTTGACAGGCCTACCCGGTTAAGGGTTTTAGAGTTGTCAAAGATGTGAGTAATCAACAAGTGAGTGATCTAGATACTAGCACAGTATGCTTGGTTAGATCCTTGATAGCTCATTGTTAATGCACTTTTAGCATTACTTCAGTCTTCAGTATCTCCACACTTTGTTTCTTCACACAGACCTAATCTTCTCTTCTGTATTCGTACATACAATAACCTCATGCACTTGTAAAACCCTATACCCTTCTAAAACCCTAGACATGATGTCCTTATAAAGGAATCTGATTTCATGTCGGTCCAATAGGATTACATTGCAAGTTTCTAGGTTCAATGCATCTAGACACATTTGGTAACATGACACAGAATCGCCGTCAAAGTGTCGGTGGATGATAACTCATCACAAAAATACCGGTTGGTAACTCATCATAGAGTAATATCGGTTCATTACCGATTACCAGTTCATACATTTTACTAATTACCGGTTTGTCAAAATGAAGACTGGGAAAACATCAACAACCTCTTTGTTCCTTCGTACCGCTTCGGGATCCTCGAACCGCTTGAGGTCTTCATAACGCTTTGTGTCTTCATACCGCTTTGTGATCGGTAAACACTTTCTGCAAAACATCGATAGTCTAAAAACTATAATTCATAATATCAGTTGGAACAATTACCGGTGGAGCATAACTCATACATAGAGAAGTGATCATAAAACAAGTGTGTGTCCATCAATGACAATCACAACATCATCAAAATGCCAACAGAATCTTCATTTGCTCCTTCCATATTTTGTAATTAGTACCATCAAATTTAGGACTCTCCTTCCGGTAAGGATTGAATAAAGAACTAGATGCAATTGCCATCGGATCTCCTCAAGTGGTTAAGCTTTTGTAGAGAGAACCTCGCTCTAATACCAATTGTTGGAATGATTTGATATCGGTAGTAAACTGAGAGGGGGGGTGAATCAGTTTACTCACAAGTAAAGCAATTAATTCAGTTATAAACCTTATATCGGAGCACAACACAATGAAAGATATAATATGAAAGCACAACACACATAACACCGATATTTTGACATGGAAAACCCAAAAAGGGAAAAACCACGGTGGGAAACCCTACCCACAATCAGATGAATACTCTACAGTAGTATTATGAATAATTACAATGGGGTCTGCACTTGCAGAAAGGCCAACAGCTTAGAGCACATTGCTCATCACAAAAGTAAGCCTCACTGACTTACGTAAACATCAGACTACAGTCCGGAAAGAAATGAATTGTGAAAGTAGCATCTACTAATGCCTGATACAGTTCCGGTTAAGCACTGATGTTTTCTCTGCAATACAAAATCTTTCCAACCTTCACTTGAATGATATGACTTTATTCACACATAATCCATCTTCTGAATGTAGACATAACCATCCATCCCATCGATATCCAAGTTACATGAATAAGACACCTATAAATATAGATCAACCTTGTTGACAAGGTCCGCTAAACCCTAAACCCATAAACCCATAATTACAAAAATTACATCACACGATGCCACTAGACCAATATTATGATTTACATTACATAGCATGGACCTAAATCAAGTATTCAAACAATTATATCCATCAGAGATTCCACTAAGACCAAAATCCAACATGCTTCACCAACCGGTAGAAACCCTTAGTGAAATAACAAAAAGTTTAACCAGATCCAAATAGGACCATCATAACAACACGCCATCCAATGCAAAGTCACCAAATACTAGAACATGATCAAGAAGTACCTTTATCATGATAAAAACCGATTCCATAAGCTGGACCCAAAATACACTGACCAAGTCACCAAATAATGCATATCGATAAAACTAACCGGGATAGTAGAGGCAAGCCGATAAAGCCAGAAACTAACCGGTACCGGTAAATACCAAATTTGATAACACCCAAAGCACCAAATTGTGAACCAACAGAATATAGCAAGCATGTAACCAACCAGAATAAGCATCCAAAACTGAATCCAAAGATCTGATCATACTGGATCAAAATCACAGCCAAAACCAAGAAGATCGCCAAGACTAACCAGGATAGTCTCCAACCAGGATACAGTGTTGACATCAATGACAACACTTAACCAAATTCAGCATGTTTCCAACACCTGTAGGGGTTGATTGTGATGTCTCGACATCTCATGACCCTCAGGCCCCCCAAGTTATTACTTCAAGTCAGAATGAGTAGAATCCAGAGGCTTTTGAGATCATGCAAGATGATGCTTCTCTAGCGGATTTGGCCAAACAGGTTGTGAAATCTGCTAAGAGCAGGGGTCCCTCTTTGGCTTTGGGTTTGTTTCAACAGCCTCACAAAACAAATTCTTTGGATATTTGCAAGGGGGGCCGAAAAAAGGATCAGGAGAAGTTGCATGCAGTCAAGGATTTGTTGGTGGAGTCGGGGATGGTGAGGCCTATTGACTCTCACTTTTCGCAATCCCTTAAATGATTATTCTTTCATGGAATGTGCGGGGGTTGAATAGCCCCTCCCGCCAAAAATCTATTTGTGATTTAGTGGGTGCTCATTCTCTAGATATTTTTTGTATTCAAGAGACCAAGCTTTTGATGGATCTTATGTTTCAATGTGCTCAGGATGTGTGGTGTTATGGCCATTGTTAGTGTATTGGATCCTTGGGTTTTTCATGTGGATTGGATTTCTTTTGGGACCCAAGAAAGATTGCTCCTCTTTGGTGGCTCTCTAGTCAGTCTTTTATTTCCTTGGTTGCCTCCAGTCTAGAATCAGGTAAAATTATTCTAGTTACGAATGTCTATGCTTCTATTGATATCTGAGGTAAAGCCCAACTTTGGTCTCATATTAGGTATGTCTGGTCTTGTGCTCCTTACCTTCCTTAGATCCTAGCTGGTGACTTTAACTTTGTTCTGAGTTTGGCTAAGAAGCGAGGTGGGCTTGCTAGGTTGGGCCCTTCTTCTGTTCTCTTTTAGGACAATATTGATTTTCTTGGTTTGGTGGATATCAAGTCATCTAATGGGGTTTTTACTTGGTCTAATTGGAGATGTGGGGAGGAGGTTATTTCAGAGCATTTGGATAGATTTTTCGTCTCTTGCTTTTGGGTTGAGGATAGGGTGCTATCCAGTTTTGAGATATTGGACTAGCGGGGTTCTGGTCATTGGCCTATCAAGTTTTCTACTGATTTTGGTGGTGTTTCTAAGAATCTTCCTTTTAAGTTTCAACTCATGTGGCTTCGGGATAATTCTCTTCATGACCTTATGGTTCAGTGGTGGCGAGATGGGGGCCTAGCCTATGGAACTGTTATGTACCTTTTGTCAAAATTACAATTTGTGAAGTACCATCTTAAAAAATGGAATAGGTTGTGTTTTGGTAATCTTTCTCATATGAAAAGAGAAGCTCAAGAGCTCCTGGATGTTATTACTAAAAAAATTTGGGACTTCAACTTCACTGTTGAGTTGGGTAATGCGGAGTCTCGAGCCATGAATAACTTGGAGGAATGGGAGCTTTGTGAGGAGATGTTATGGAAACATAAGGCTCGGGTTGATTGGATCCAGGAAGGTGATCGTATTAATTCTGCCTTTTTTCACAAGTTTTTTTAGGCTCGTCGACAGATGAGTGTTATTTCTTCCTTGGTTAATTCTAAGGGCATTCAACTGACCTCTTTCTAGGCAATGTCTCGTGAAGCTTCTCAGTAATATTTTGACCTTTTTTCTGATGATGTGTCTCCTGCTCATGTGGAAGAGAATCAGATTCTAGCCTGCATCTCTCCCCTAGTTAACAATATGATGAATGAGTCTCTCAACCACCTAGTGTCTTTGTTGAAATTAGAGGAAGCTATTTTTGGAATGGCTAAAGGTAAAGTTCCTGGCCCTGATGGATTTCCTATTGAATTCTTCCAAGATTTCCAAAATATCATCAAGTTGTATTTTTTTTGCGGTTGTACAAGAATCTCATAGTAGTAAGCAGATGCTTCGGGCCTTGAATTCTACATTCTTGGTTCCTATCCCCAAAAAGGAGGGTACTACTCAGCTTGATTTCTTCTGTCTCATTGCTCTATGCAATGTGGTGTATAAGATTATTACTAAATTGATTGCGGAAAGGCTTAGGATTTGGCTTCCTTCTTTAATCTCTGACGAGCAGGGAGGTTTTGTGGCAGGCAGACAAATTTTGGATAGGGTTGTTATTGCCTCTAAGGCCCTTCATTCTATGGTAGTGTCTAAGGAGAGATCTATGTTTATCAAACTTGATATGGTGAAAGCTTATGATAGGGTGAGGTGGCCTTTTTTGCATAAGATTCTCCTGGCCTTTGGCTTCAACTTGGAATGGGTCAATTGGATTATGAGTTGTGAGACCTCTGCTTCTTTCTCAGTTCTTATCAATGGTGAGTCATCACGGTTGTTTGGAGCTTCTAGAGGATTGCGGCAAGGAGATCCTCTTTCTCCTTACTTGTTTATCATTATGGCTAAGGGGCTTGGCTATTTCATAAAGTCTCAGGTTTCTCAAGGTTTGATCCGAGGTTGGTATTAGGGTGTTGGAATATCAAAGCTTTTTCACCTTTAGTTTGTGGACAACACTGCTCTTATTGGTCTTGCCCACATTCAAGAGGCTGAGTCTATTAGGAATTTGTTGGATGTCTATTTAGCTGTGTCGAGACAGCAGGTGAATGAACACAAAACATTTATCTTCTTTTTCAATACCCTACTCCTATTCAAAGAAAAATTCACAATATTCTAAGGTTCCAAATTGGTTCTCTTCCTTTCATTTACCTGGGGATTCCTCTAGCAGTTAGCTGTCAACTTAGACCTTTTTGGCAGGATTTGTTGGATAAGCTGCATAGGAAGGTTAATCATTGGACTCATCGGTGGCTTTCTATTGTTGCTTGTGTTACTCTCCTTCAATCTGTGATTCAAGCTCTTCCTGTTTATTGGGTTTTTGTGCAGGTTGCTCCAAGGTATTTCCTCATGGAATTTGATGCCTTATCTCATCAATTCCTTTGGAGTGGTAACTTGCATTCTTCAAAGTGGAGCTTGCTGAAGTGGGAATCTATCTAACAGCCAAAGAAGGAGGGTGGTCTTGGCCTCCGGTCTGCAGTCTTGCATAGTTAGGTTCTTGCGGCTAAGTTATATTGGAGGTGGTGTACCAATCATCATCAGTTGTGGGCTCGTATCCTTACTCAAAAATATTTAGGTTCCATTAATAGTTGAAATGTTCCTCACTGCTAGATGAAGGGTAGGGGTTCTATGATTTGGTATACCTTGAAAACTAGGGCTCAACTTATTAAAAAAGGTATCTTTTGGATTTGTAATAAACATTGAAAGGCTCTTTTCTTGCTAGATTCTTGGGATGGTCACCCCCCCCCCCCAATTCTTTTAATGTATCCTCATTTACAACCTCTTTATGATATCTTCGTGGTTCCTGGCTAGACTACGGTTAGACATTACAAAACTATTCATAATTTTGGGTCGACTATTGGTTATAAATGGAAGGATCTCAGTGAGTGGCCACCTAGAGGTTTCGAGGATTCTCGTTAAGAATTGGCTCAAATTCTGGCCTCCCAAGAGTGCAACTCCTTGGATGGTTCGGATATTTTAGCTTTGGGTAATGATTCTTCTAGGAAGTATTTTGTTGTGGTAGGATATATGTTGTTGGTTCGTCAAATATATGGGGGTGATGAGGTGCCTTGGTGGAAGCTTGTGTGGAATAGATTTTCTTGGCCAAAATGTAACTTCTTTTTGTGGCTGGAGGTTCAAAACTCGTGTCTTTCCTAGGATAATTTGCGTAAGCAGGGTTTTTGATGGCCTTCTATGTGTGTTCTTTGTTGTAATAGTGAAGAAATTGTCTCTCATCTTTTCTTTCAGTTCTCTTTTTCTCGGAGGATTTGGTACTTCTAGTGGGATTGTTGAAAGTACCCTTGTTGGCATGTTTCTTCCCTTGTTGAATTTTGGGATCATTGGGGTCAAGCTCATGTTCAAACCCCATTTATTCAAGTTTCATAGTCTTTAAGGCCCTCCTTTATTATCTAGCACATTTGGTTAGAGAGGAATCACTGGATTTTCCAGGATGCTAGGTTAGTTGTTCAGCATGTGTGGTGAATAATTTTTCATTCTCTTCGGGAGACTATTTCGGCTAAGTGTGATCTGGCTGGAGGCTTAGCTCTCGGGGAGATTGATATTTGTAACCATTTGAGTTTTCCTCTTTAGGGTAATATCCATGTTCCTGGTATGACGAGGTCTAGACAGCTTTTCAGAAATAGGTGTTGTCACCTTCTGTAGAAGATTTTTAGAGAGGGTCGTTGGAACCCTCCTCCTCTTAGCATTTTCAAAACCAATATGGATGGGTCTTCAAGAGGTAATCAAGGGCATGCTGGTATTGGTGGTGTGGGGCGCGACAGTTTCGATCAAGTTGAGTTTCTTTTTTCTATCTACAAGGGTTTTCATTCGAACAATTATATGGAGGATCTGGCCATTTTGACGATGGTTGAGCGTTTTTGTTCTCTTCAGTGGCAACGGATTATTATTGAATCTGACTCCTAGATTGTGGTGACTTTATTGAATCAGAAGAACTTTGATGGTGTTAGTTGGAAGCTTCAAATGATTATTCGTCAAATTCTCTTGTTTTGTGATTTCTTTGAGTCAGTTACTTTCTCTCATATTCGTCGAGAATGGAATGGAGTGGTTGACTGTCTTGCCAAGTGAGCTTCTAACTTTGTGGAGGGCTTGTCTATAGAGGATAGGAGACAACTCTCTTCGGAGTTCTCTGATGCTAGATCACTTGTTGAACATGATAAGTCTTTTGAGTTTCTCTTTGTTAGGCGGATGGCCTTTTTTTGTTGTTGTAATTCTTGTATGTTTTGAATAAATTTTTACCCCTTTTATTGGATGACAAAGATAATACATGATAATCCTATGTAGTTTCATCTCCAATGAATAATAGATGCACATTGAAGGATAGTCATATTCATGTTTTGATTGTAAAAACAGGTTTTTGAAAGGAACCCAAACCTTTTACATAATAGGAAATAGATAAAGCATTAAATCAGAATAGAACCGTGTCTGGTCACCCTAACAAAAAATAGTTCCCATCCCAACCAAAAAGGGAACTCAAAACACATAGAGCCACATAAAGACAGCAAAAGGATAGCAAAAGGATAGCACAAAGACAAAGACAGAGACCGAGACAGCTATATATTTTTCATGATATCTTTTGCATGAACCACCATCTACTTCATGTTGTCCACAGAGGTCTTCAAATCATCCATCTCGCGTCCCTTGATATCACCTTGATTCCTGGTGTTGGCCCTGGTTCTCTTCTCGTGACCTTTTTTCTCCATCGGGTCCTTGTCGCCCTCTTTGTCTTTGATGTTATCAAATCTGTTAATCAGAATATTCATGTTGTCCACAGAGGCCTTAAGAATCTAGAAATTATGTTCAACAATCCTCTTCACATTTAATTCCATCTTGTCGACTCTATTGCCCAGGTTTTTCATGGTAGTTTCCAGCCCATTTGCCTCTTTATTCCTTTCCATTTCCTTAACCTTCTTTTCAGTATCAAGAATTTTACCCACCATGTCTTCAATAGCTTCAGCATTGTTGATAGCAACCACTAATTCTTTAAGATTCTTAGAAAGAGGCTTCTCGCCTATCGTTGCATTTTTTATTACATTAATATCATTCTTCAAGTTGCTAATATCTTTCACAATTTTACTGATAGTATCACAAAATCCCTTAATACTATCATTATCCCCATGACAGTCACTAGGATTTACCCTTTGATTCTCTTGGCCCTCATTCTACAATCCTTTAATACTCATATCCTCACCACAACCCACATCCGGAGTCTCCTCCTCCTCCTTACCCTTCACATTGTCATTTTTTTCCTCCTTTGCATCCTCATCAGAAACTATCAAAACCTGTTTTTTAGCCTCGTTAGCTCCCCTGTTGGTATTCTTGTTCCTTTGGGTGTGTTTTCCAATTCCCTTTCCTTTCTTACTTTTGATGAATTTTTCCTCAAAGGACTCGTCCTCGAAGTCCGAGAGATCAGAATCAACCACAATCCTCTTTCTTTTCCCCTTATTCCTCCCCTTTTTGCTAAGATCCTTTGATTCTCCTTCAGTTTATGAATCAAAGTTGAAACCACTATCCTCACTTTCCGTGTCATCATCCCTGGTATTTTTACCTCTAATTGGTTTCTCTATGGTTTTCCCTTTCAGCAATTTGTAAACTAAAACCATAAGTCCCTGATGAAGAGCATGGTCCCCCTAAGGGTCTTTCTGCATTTCTTTAATGGTGTGATCCATGGAACAAGCTAAATAATAGGGCAGGCTTACCTTTCCACCATGGCGGAAGTGGTTGAGTAGAATGAAATGGTGCCCGTATGCCCTCATAAATCTTCCATCCAACGTAATGTAGGTTATGGTAGAAAACAACACGAACCTCCATGGCCTACAGATGTGCTTGGGGGAGTGGTAGGAGTTATCCACTTTCACCATTTTCTTCTTTTCGCCATCCGTGATAGGAAATTTATCCGTTGCCTTATCAGAGACACTACGATCTCTATAGAACTTAATGCCATCTTTCACCATCCCCGTAGCTTCTGCAATGATGTCTTCATCCACCATTATCATCTGGGTGCTCACCAAAACTTTGCCATTCTTCCAATTCTTTATAAAACATTTGGTACTTGTTGGGTCTTTACCACAGAGCTTCTCCATGAAAACACTTAAGCCCCCCTCATGTAAAATCTCCCAAACCTCTTTGTTCTTCTTCCAATCCGAACATGAGGTTGGTTCAAATCTCTTTTTGTTCTCTTCCATTTTTCCTTCAAAATCACTGGAATTCCTAATCTTTGCTCTGATATTTCTTCTCTGGTTTCTATTCTTGCTCTAAAAAACAACCCAGAATTTGTGCCTTGTTAATATGATAAGACTATTAAATAAATGCTCATCACCGCCATTGGGAACCTTCATCGAAAAAAGGGGGAAAATCATTAGGAATTATGATTGATGATGCCACGTTGCCTCATCTGGATACGGTCCAATTCGAACAAGGATTTCGCCTCACACACAAGTTTACTCTCCCCATTAACGGTAATGATTTTCTCTGATCAGCAGGCCAGGTTGGCTATCTAGTCAGCACACAAGTTAGCTTCCCTGTAAACATGTGTGAAAACACACATATCGAAGGTTTCACTTATTTTCTTTGTTGTTTTAATAGCATTGTTTATAGACCATGAGAGCGGGAACACCTTATTCAAACAGTTTATGATATTCAAAGAGTCACCTTCACACCATACTTTGGTACAATTGGCTTCCTTTGCAAGCACCATCCCATGATAAGCCGCCATGGCTTCAACAACATGATTAGTTTGACTGCCAATAGGAATACATTTATTGGTTTTGCATTTTCCCCATTCATCCCTTTAAACCACACCACACCCCGCGTTGCCAGGGTTACCCTTTGAAGCGCCATCAAAGTTGATTTTCATCCAGCCATGCGGAGGACTTTCCCATTTCACACCTTCTCTAGGATTAGCCTGAAGGATGTCTCTTCCCTTTAATCTGCAATTCTTGAAGATAATATGATCATCCTGATCTTTGGGGTTGGCTATTCCACCCATGATGTTGATATTCTCCACTACATTTCATTTGATTTTTTCAAAAAATATTTGGGCCTTAGATGCCTTCTCTCTAAACACTCTTTCATTTCTCTCTTTCCATATTCCCCAGCAAATATGAGGTAAACCCAATCTCCATAAAAAAATTATAGACTTATTCATTAAGGGATGATGCCAAGAATTAAAAACCTCTTGAACAGATTCTGGAAAGACCCAACTGATATTGAAGTAGTCCAGACATCTAGCCCAGATATCAGCAGAGAAGGGACAGTGGATGAACAAGTGGTTGATGGTTTCCTCATTCTGCATGCAGAGAAGACAAACACTAGGCATATAAAATCCTCTAATTTTTAGGTTATCAATAGTCAAAATTTTATTTTGAAGGATAGTCCAGAAAAAAAAAATTATTTTGGGAATTAGGCCTTTCACCCAAGCCTTAGCCCAGCAAGGACTCTCCAAGTTAGAAAACTGTTGATTATAGAGAGAGGCAACAGAGAATTTACCATTTGCAGTGAGTTTCCATATTAGTTGATCATCATCATCCACCAACACCATGGAATTCATAATTTTGTTCAGATTACCAAGGGAGGGATCAACTGGGGACAATTCCTTCCACTGTCCATCATTCCAGTAGTCACCCACCATAGTGCCATATTTTTCCTTACACTAATTCTAAGATTTTCCCCAATCAGGACTATCACTCAACGGGGAGTCAAGCAACCAAGAATCTTCCCAGAATTTAATGAAATTACCTTTCCCCGCCTTCTATTTCACACCTTTGGCAATTAGATCTCTAGTTCTAGTAACATTCTTCCAGATATTAGAGCCAATTGGGATATCTTCAGCATTGAGGAAACTTTGAAGGGTAGGATATTGTCTTTTGTACTTGTTGTCTCATATCAATTTCTATTCTCCCTGAGTGTTATAACCTCTCCATATCTGCTTAGCCATAAGAAACTCATTCATGTCTCTGATTCTTCTAAGGCCAAGACCTCCCTTTCTTATAGGTTTACAAACCTTATCCCACACAATCAGATTCATTCTCTTCTTCTCCTCAACCCCTGTCCACATAAAAGTTCTTTGAATTTTTTCAATAGCCTCCGCAAACTTGGCTGGAATTTTAAAAAGGCTCATGGCATAAAGAGGAATATTCTGAAGAGTAGATTTCAAAAGTTGGACCTTACCAACTTGGCTGAGCAGAGAGTCTTTCCATCTAGCTAACTTCCTATAAAATTTATCCACAAGAGCTCCCCAGAAAGTATCAAGAGGGACTTGACATAAAGAAAGCCCAAGATAGCAAGCAGGTAGATTCCCCAATTGACATCCCAAAATGTTACTAATTTTTATTTGTCTTCTTTCCGGAGTGTTGATGAAATAGACAAAACTTTTAGACCAATTTATCAATTGACCGGTAGATGTCCCATAATTGTACAGTGCTTTCTTTAAGCTCCTAGAGTCTTTCACTGAAGCATTCCCCATAATAATAATAATAGTCATCCACAAATTGTTGATGGGAGCAAACTTGGTCCGCCGAAGAAGGTTTCAACCCACAAAACTCTCCCTTCTCAACAAGATTACCAATTAATCTTCCCAAACATTCTGCCGTGATAATGAAAAGAACCGAGGATCCCCCTGCCTGAGACCCCTTGAGGATTTGAAAAAGGGGGGAGGAGATCCATTGATTAAAACAGAAAAAGAAGTAGAAGAAACCAATTGCAAAATAAGACTATAGTTCTAGAGAAGAACCCAAAAGCAGAGAGAACATCCATCATAAATCCCCAATCCACTCTATCATAGGCTTTGGATAAGTCCAGCTTCAAAAGAAAGCCCTCTTTTTTAGCACTAGAGAGAGAGTGAATATTTTCATGGACCGAAATGATCGAATCCAAAATTTGTCTCCCAAGGACAAAGCCACTTTGTTGGGGAGAAATGATAGATGGGAGCAGGGTCAAGATTCTAGAGGTCAAAACCTTAGAGATAATCTTATACAAAGAGTTACATAGGCTGATAGGTCTAAAATGATCCATGGAATCAGCACCCATCTTTTTGGGAATAAGGGCAATGAAAGTACCATTCAGTTCTTTCAAAATTCTTTTTGCACCAAAAAATTCTTTCACAGCACTGGAAACATCACCTCCAACAATATGCCAATACATTTGAAAAAAGAACATGGGGAAACCATCCGGGCCCGGGGCCTTGTTACCTTCAAAGGAATTGATAGCTTTTAGAATCTCATCATTAGATGGAATAGCAGTGAGATATGAATTTTGATCCGCATCCAAGATAGAGGGGATACAGTCCGTAAGGTTCTTTTGAGCCTGCAAATCCAAGTTTTGTTCCTTAGTCAAGAGGTTGGAGAAAAACTCTAGGGTTGTCTTCCTCATAGGCTCTTCATCTTCAATAGTTCTGCCATTGTCTTTGAGCTGAGATATCCTATTGATGGCCTTGTGTTTCAAAGTGGACATATGAAAGTATTTGGTATTTCTATCTCCTTCCTTCAGCCAAATATTTCTTGACCTCTGTTTCCAGAAAGTTTCTTCTTTTGCTATGATGTCATGATATTTCATGAGAATCTCGTCTTCAACTTCTCTAGAGACCTTGGTATAGCCACTATTCTGAATCTCATCCTGAATATCCTTCAGATCTAAGAGAATGGTATCTTTGGAAGCAAAGATGTTCCCAAACGATTCCTTATTCCATCTTTTAACATTATCTTTCACAAATTTCAACTTTTTGACCACCTTACATAGCATTTCCTTCTATTCTTATCTTCCACCATTCCTTGATCTTGCTTTCCATATTCGGGTGTTTTGTCCACATTCTCTCAAATCTATAAGGGAAGTATCTTCTTACCTTCTTGGTATCAGTCGTAAAGGATATAGGATAATGATCCGACCCTACCCTGATATGAGCTGATAATGAACACAAATGAGAATTAAACCAATCCAGAGAGATTAAAGCTCTGTCGAGTCTGACCTGAATTAAGTCTTCACCACTCCTTCTATTAGTCCAGGTATATTTGACCCCTTGCAAATCCAAATCATGGAGAGCTTTATTATTGATGAACTCCATCAAATTCAATCTGATGTTCAGAATGGTTTGGCTCCCTCCCTTTTTCTCGTTTTCCCTCAAAGGGGTATTGAAATCCCCCATAATAATCCAACTATCTTCAGCAAACTTACTTCTAAACGAGGATAAACTTTTCCATAAATCACTTCTACCAATCTTGGTGTTTGGGGCATACACATTAGTCAAGACCCAAGAATTACCCTCTTTCAGATGCTTAAATCTAATGCATGTCAGATTGTTGTCTTGAATCAACACTTCTCCTTTTACATTATTTTTATTCCAGAAAGTAGCAATACCTCCTGATGCCCCTTATGAACTACCACCACTAACTCCTTCGTTACTAAACATTTTCAAACATTCAACCTTATCCTTAGGCATTTTGGTTTTTGAATCAAAAAAATATCCGGGTTTTTGTCTCTAATCATACTTTTTATTAAACCATGTTTGTGAGGATTATTCAATCCTTGAATGTTCCAGGAAATAACCTTCATGGCTTTTTAGAAATACCTGCCTCAAAGATGGTTCTTTGAGTCCCGTCTGCTAGATTCTTGCTTGCTTCCATGGTTCTCTTCTTTGCGTTTGAATATCTACCAGGTGATGTGTGCTGAGCTCCCACATCCCCTAGTCTGCTTCTGGTATTTCTAGTGGATATATTATTGTTGTTGCTATTATTATTCTTTTTTTTGTTCTTGTTCTTTCTTTTATCCTCCATTGCTTCTTCTTCCTCCTGCTTAGTCCCACTCTTTCCCAAAGCCTTTTTTATATCTTCTTCATCTCCCCATCTTGGTTCGTTTTCCTCCGGGAAAGTCAATTTGACCTGAGCCGGGGAGGCTAATAATATCTCCGAGAGCCCTTGTTCAAAGATGTTGTCAGGTTGTGCATCTTGGATCCAGCTTGCTCCATTTTCTGACTCGGATAACTTTCCTACTGAGTTAAAATCGTCTCCCTCTTCCTTGTTATCTTTGGATTGACTATCTCCCTTATCCATCTGACTACTATCTCATGTCTCACTCTGAGCTAAATTTTATTTTGTCATATCCTTTTGATTGTTTTGACTGCTAACTAGTGACTTTCTTTCTCCATCATTAGAATCCTTTCCACTGTTCTCCTACTCCTTTTCTTGTTGGGAGATCTTATCATGCTCTCCTTTCTTCGTTTCATTTCTCGATTCCCTGACTAATACCTCATCTGTCCTTCCTACCTAAGACTGTTTCTCCTGATCCAAACAATCAGAAGGAGAAACTTTCAAAGAGTTATCCACCTTTTTCCAAACTTTAGTTTGGGTTTGACCTTTGGCCACATTGCTTGGGCATTTTTTAGCCCAGTGCCCTACTCTCTTACAGTGAAAGTAAGCAAAAGGGATTGATTCATAAACAATATTCTGCATCCATTTGCCTAGTTTAGATTTTGTCTCTATTTCCTTTGGCATATCTGTCTCAGGCCCAATCCCTACATAGATTCTAGCATAAATAAGTCTTCTTCTAGATGTCGTGACCGGATCAATGGCGAGAAGCTCCCCAAAAGCATTGGCTATCCCAGCAAACACATCTTCCTACCAATATTCCATAGGAAACCTAGGTAGCTTTATCCAGGCCAGGACTTGGACCACAAACTTATCATCCATACCCTCATTAGGGTACCATTTCTGGATATACATTAAATATTTACCTATCACCCAGGTACCATTGCAAAGGATTTGTCTGCGGTCCTCCTCGCATGAAAAAGAAAAGGAAAGACATCCTTTATTCATAGCGACCACATCAACCTGACCTTTCAAATTCCATTTTCTCTTGACAAATCCCCGAACAACCTCAATGTTAGGTCTCACCCCAAAGAATTTGCCTATCAGAGTAGTTTCCATCCGAGCAATATTTTGATCTATAATTTGATCTGAAATGGAAATGGCGAACTTTCCTTGAGAAGCATTCGAAGTATTTTTAACCAGAGGCAAGGACAACTTACCTTTGGGTTTGATACCAAACAGCGAGGACCATTTACCAATGTGTCCAGTCAAACTAGGGCCCCCATCTAGGTCCCCCGAATTCAAAGGGATCTCGAGATCCTTCCCATTAGATTTTGTTCCCTTCACATGGCCCCCTGAACCGCTTGCCGCCTGCTGTCCTGATATTGCTTCAAGTTTGCCGCCCCCAAATCTGAATTTTGAACCTGGACGTCCACCTTGTCTACTACAATCTGCTCCACGCGTGATCTGGGACCCCCACCTGGGTCCCCCGAATCCAAATGGGCATTAGGTTCCTTACCATCTGAACTCTCCCCCTCCAAAGGACTCCCTGAATCTCCTGCTACATGTTGTCCTACATCAGGTTCGATCAGTCATATTCATGTTGATAAAGACAACCTTAGTGATATTTACAATAACCTCTGTAAGATTATTGACACTATTCTAAAGAGATGATAGTTTGAAGGCCAACAAAATGGACAGTGATTTCTTAGTTAAGAGACATTGATTACAAGCGAAGGCAGTGTGGCAGAGCACAAAAGCATAGTGATTAACCATAGACAGTGAAAAACCAGCACACAGTCGACAATAGAATAAAAGTATTGCCATGAACAATGTCAAAATGACAGTCCAAACACCTTGGCAAATAAACAATAGAGTGAATGCATGGCTTAATTCCTAAACATTTGGCATGACAATGAAGCTCAAATGACAAAAGATATCAAGATAGTCGAACAAAGAAAGAGCAACCTTGTTGATCATAGTAATAAGGAAGCTAAATGATGTCAAAAAGATATGGCATGGGACAGTTATATGTGTCTTAAGCTGTACACATTCAAAGAAGACAATCTAAAAAGCTTCCAAATAGACAGCTATCAAGGCAAATCAAGGAGAATAAAAAGGGCAAGTTGCTGTCATGAAGGTACGTGCATAAAAAGTGCTATCAACATGTAGTGGTGTACAATGAGAAGATGAACGGTGATAGGCAGATGTATACCATCGTCACAAGGCATAAAACAATTCCAAGGTGGTGAAAAGATATTGTGAGAAACAAAGCAGTCATGCCATGATCTTGGTGTGAATAAGATAATGTATGACAGTCAAGGGAAGGACAATGCATAGCCTCGGACTTTCAAAATATTGGTAGGTCTGAATTTCAAGCAAAGAGCAATAAATGATAGGGTAGTCCAAAGGTGTATGAACAGTCTGATAAAGAGGAACATGAAAAAACAGTTACCATTCATGACCATTTTATGGAATGAGAAGAGAAGACTTGGACACAGCACAGTGACAAGTCACTCTTGAACACGGTCATACTGCAGTGTGAAGCTTTTGAAATAAGAAAGGTAAAACCAATTGTACCAATGGTATTACTGCAGAGAGAATGCCTTACAAAGTGACTATAGCCATGATGTAAAAAACAAAATTCAGTGATGAAGATAATCGTGATGATGATGAGTCTAGTCTACTGTTCTAAGAAAGGTTGACAATCTTGTAAAACTATGTGATTGTTGAAAAGGTGAACGTGACAGTGTATCCTATTAGAATATATAATGTGAAAAACATTTGTGAGTGTGAATATGAAAAGAGGACAGAGAAGATATTATACATTAGGCATCAAGTGACAGAGATCTTATGTCCCTAGAAACTTGATGGCAGTTTCCTTAAACCAATACATGGTACTAAGAGAGAATTTTGACAATGTCCCATAATAGCCTTCACCGTAGTGGCAAGGAGACAAAATTGTGAAAGGTGCACACCATCTGAAAGAGGGCTATAAGAGTGGTGATTATTGGGAGAGTTAAGAAAGTGACATTGCACAAAAGAGAAGATGATAGTCATTAGGATTGCTATCTTGCATAAGGAATAGTCCACGTCAGCAGAGATGTGTATCAGCAATAGACCAATCTTCGATGAAATGAACGAAGTTTTCATGAGAAACATGTGCAAAAACCTATCCTAGAATATCTTCCACGTCCCAAGGAGGCTCAAGACCATTTCAATACGCTTTCACATGCCCTATAATCATGGGAAGAAGTTGACAGAAATTGGAGTAAAAGCCAGTTACGCAACATGTGGAGAGTATATAGGCAGGTTGGTGATTTGAGTAATTGGTTGAGGAGTTTGAGGTAGTTTTGACCCAGTTAGAGCCAGTTGAGAGCATCTAGGAGCTTATTTAGGGGCATCATCAGTGGAGGGGTCAAACTAGGAGACTTTTCTTCATTTTTCCACCACTTTGGAGCATTTTAAGGGCCTCAAAAGTAGCAACACATCAGCTGAATGCCAAAAAGAGGTTTTGACCAAGCAAGTAATGTAACACGTCATTTCTTTCTCAACACGTGTTCCTTTCTTGTAGCAAGTTGTTGCACACTATAAAGAACAGCCTTAAGCTTTTTTTTCAGTTAGTTATTGCATTTTTGGTAAAATATTGTAACCTGAAACAAGGTTCTCTCACATCTACCTTGTATTGTAACTTATTGTAACTCAACTTTAGACTGAGAAGCAAACATTTTCAGACTTGTATAAGCTAATGTAAACAATAAATTTAAGCCTTTCACCTCCTTAGAATTGTTTCATTGTACAAACTTATTGAATATGGTTGATGTCATATTGTGATAATGTATTTTCTGCATGATTTCTGTCTCATTTTTATTGCCTTTATGCAGAAAGATGTTTATTTTTGCAGGTTATGACTTGTATAAACTGATGTAAACACCATTTATCAATAAAATTAAGCCTTTTACCTCCTTAGAATTGTTTCATTGTGCAAACTTATTGAAGATGGTTGATGTAATATTATGATAATGTATTTTCTGCATGATTTTTGTCTCATTTTCATTGCCTTTATGCAGAAAGATGTTTATTTTTGCAGGTTATGACTTGTATAGGTTGATGTAAACACCATTTATCTATAAAATTAAGCCTTTTACCTCCTTAGAATTGTTTCATTGCGAAAACTTATTGAAGATAGTTGGTTTAACATTGTGATAATGTATTTTCTGCATGATTTCTGTCTCATTTTCATTGCCTTATGCAGAAAGATGTTTATTTTTGCAGGTTATGACTTGTGTTAACCAACTAGGGTTAGAGTTTAAGTTGTGTCAACTTTCCCAGCTCCTTCTAAACATTGTCTTAAGTGCATCGAACCTAGTTATGAAAGACTTTTGCAGAATACATCTGATATTCTGAGTTGCGTATGTTATGGTTTGAGATGTTGGTCATATTGTGTGTCCAAAACAGCTGTAGAAGTCCTGAAACCAATTTGGTGCATCACCTTATTAGTTTTAGTTTCATTTTAAATAATCATTTCTATCATATTCCCAGTATGCAGCAGTAGTTAGTCCAGTTTAGGTGATTGCAGCAAGGAAATAGCCCTCTCCGGAGGTTGACCTTTAACTATCAAAGCCCACACTTTCAAAGGTCTTCCCATGTTTCAGTAAGTTGTTGAGTTGAGAGTTCAATAAGGGTGTAAACCTTAATGATAACACTACCATCGCTTGTCCAATTCATGATGAGATTCTAAACTAGTCTAGTTTGCAAGTGGTTGCCATCTTTGAGGGGATAACTCCAACACTAAATCAAGTCATTGACAACTTGAGTGTTGATATGATATTCCAAGCGACTAGGAGACTACAATTGCAAGCAGGGTATACTCACCATAAATTGAGACCTAAGATTGCTCCACAAGTTAGTTCCAGAGGTGCACAACCCACCAGATCTAAAGTTTTGCCTCAATCCAAACAATGGAGAGTTGGTTTTATATTAATTAGAAATTGTTCATCATCAACAATAATGACTTGAGCTATATTTCAAACCCAAAACCTAAAAAGGTAGTAGACAAGAGAGGCCTCCATTTTCTACGAGTAGATTTTAGCATATCTTACCTCCAAGATGGTGTAAGGGCACCAAGTGTTTCCTATATCAGGTCACTAGGCAAGGCCAAAGGTTGCTAATCAAAGATTGAAACTATAGCCAGTTACACTCCTTACATCAATGTTAACCTATACCCACTCATTGCATCAGATCTACCATTGTAAAGTGTAAGCTTGCTAAGATCTTCCCAATTGTTCTTTGAATCTGGAATTGTTAATGTATCAAGTATATTTTTTTTTTGCCCAAGACTTCTGAAATTTTACAAAGTTGTTCATTGAATTAACATTGTTTGGTGAAAAAATTACTTGAATCAAGAGTCTTTAATCAGGTTTGTAAACCCTAGTGAAACTGGTAAATAAATTGATAAACCCTAGAGGTTATTACACCCCTTGTGATATTTTACTAGCTGAAATAAAGACTGTTCCTATGGAAGCCACTGTTATGGTTCATCTCATAAGATTTCTCAACCAAATTGATTAAATGGAAGCAAGTGGACGTCCTAAGGTTGTCTTCAACAAGCTCCTAAGTGAGAGAAAGAAGTTATGGATTAAGCAAAACAAGTGGAATATTTATTGGAATAGTTGTCCTAGTGACAAGAATGATATCAAGGCATTTGTCATAGAAAAATTTTGCAAAGCTATGTGGGGATGAATTCTTGGGAGAAAGAACTATTACCTCAAGGAATTTAATCTTGCATGTGATCATCAACAAAAAGCATATAAGCAGATGAATATCCCTTGGAGAGTAAAGATTTTAATTGCTCAATTAAAAACTAACTAGCATCAGCTGTGATGTTAAACAGCAAGGTGTAAAAGGCCAAAAGAAGTTTGTGAAGAGAGAGTTTGTCCTTCGCTCTTCTGAGGTAGTGGAATGAAACAAACACTATTTTTTATTGTGATGCCTACAAGTACATCAAGACCAAGTATGCTGGTATATTGGCTGATATGCTGATGTACCCAGCTTATTTATTGAGGGGACAGTTGAGAAAGTTGGAGAACTCATTATCACTTTGAACAAAAGAAGAAATGAACGACAGAAGGCTTGATTGGGGTGGCTAATTGTCCCATATGCTATTTTTTTGGTTTCATGGACATTGAAAGTTATTCTATTCTATTCATATGTCCAAGTGATCAATCCAACTGTATTTTCCTCGTGTCAACCTGTTATTATGTGAACATATATTATAATGAAAACATTGAAAAGTAATGGCAAGTCTCCTTGTATTCTATGTAATTATGGATTTTTTATCTCTGCTAGTGAATGTGTCGTGATAATTAATACTTTACCGAATGAAGCAGTTAAATTAGATAATTTTGACTTTACATCATAAGTTGAATAAGTAAAGGAAGCTAAGTCTGACATTAGAGTTTCCAAAACAAGTGCAATTGTAAATGAGTAAATCATCCCTGAATGGAGAAACCCTGTTGACAACAGTTATAAAACTTCGAAAAACTCTTAAATTTGTTTGATGTTAACACCATTTTCCAACAAACCACCATAATGGTGTGGTCCAACTATATCAAATACGCTTACAACTACAATTTTCATATTCTGTATTCAGTCATAATTCTAAAGCTGAGGGTGTAGTTCATATCCCAGGCAAAATGAGATGCAAAAATGCAATAGTAGATACAATATCTATACCCAATCATTCTTCTGTTATATCCATCACTTGATCTTGACCAGATTGGCTCCTACTTAAAGTCAAAATAATTGGGTTCATGTCTACTAACAGACTCTGATTTAGTGTCACATTGTATGACAGCTTGTTTTCTCTTCAATTAACAAACATCAGCACATCATGCATCCCCAGAAAGCTCTAGGATAGTACTTTTTGACTGTATAATGTACATTCCACGTATTAATTTTAAAAAATTTCATTGCATTATTGTAAAAGTTTGTTGTGTCATGCATAACCAGAAAGTTATAAGAATGTATGTATCAATGGTTTAATCCAATTCCACGCTTTTGTTTCTAAACCCCATTTTTGTGCTAGGTTTTCAAGAAACTCATGTTTACACTATGTATCAAATGGCAATTCCCTGGATCCTCAAAGCTACGAAGTAGATCTCAATATACACCTGTCATATAGCACTAGAAATAGCTCTTGTAATCACTATTGCAATTGTGTATAGTTCATCCTACATTATGGAACTCTTGGGCCATAAAACAGCCACGTAGGTATGGAAAAAAAACACTAAATTATGTACCTATGAAATGAAAATAAAAATGAACTACAAATTATTCAAGTAGGAATATGATACCAAATCCTTATTAATGATGGGGTTCTTCCCATAGTGTGTTGGTTAAGTGGAGGTGTTGTTGTGAGCACCAAAGGTTCATACCCCCACTGGGCCATTGTGATCGCAAGACTTGTGCCTTCGCTGATCCAATTTTCTCATAGTTTTGAGCCTTAGCATTGTTATATGTGGATGAGGTCCCTGTTTGTGACCTCACCAGTTCATAGCTCCGGGTCAAAAGTGTTTCACGTGAAGCCAGCGGGTGTGCCGTACCAACATCACCGGTCACGTTTAAAAGTTTACCTGGCACTTAATAAAGAAACAAAAATCCATTTAATGATAAAATTTTCCATTCTAATCCCGAATGGTTTTCTGAACTTCCAAATTACTAGGACTTTAGTTCGAGAATTAACATAATTCCAAATATTTTCTTTGGCTTAAAACATTAAAGAATTCAACTGCTAGCAAGTCACAACAGAAGCAAAAGTTCTTAGAAACAGCTTACTTCTAATCACCAGTCTGCTGTTTTCATGCCATGTTTTCTCCTTGATTAACAAATATTTTCTTTGGCTTAAAACATTAAAGGATTCAACTGCTAGCAAGTCACAACAGAAGCAAAAGTTCTTAGAAACAGCTTACTTCTAACCACCAGTCTGCTGTTTTCATGCCATGTTTTCTGCTTGATTAAGAAACATTGCCAATCATGCATCCCCAGAAAGCTCTAGGATGGTATTTTTCAACTGTATAAAGGTCCAAGGATATTCCACATATTAATATCAAAAAAATTTAACTGCATTATTTTATATGTTGTTGTGTCATATGCATAACCAGAACATTACAAGAATGTATGTATCAATGGTTTAATCCAATTCCATGCTTTTGTTTCTATTTGCATTTTTGTCGTAGGTTTTCAAGAAACTCATGTTTACACCATGTATTAGATGGCAATTCCACGGATCCTCTAAGTAAGCTACAAAGTGATTCTCAATATAGGCCTGCTATATAGCACTGGAAATAGCTCTTCTAATCAATATTGCAATCGTGTATAGTTCATCCTACATCATGGAACTCTTAGGCCAGTAAACAGCCATGTGCTTATGAAAAAAAACATTAAATGATATACATATGAAATGAATGCAAATAAACTACACATTAGTTTAAGTGAGAATATGTTACAAATCCTTATGAATGATAAAATTTCGTATTCTAATCCTGCAAGATTTTCTGAACTTCCAAATTATTAGGACTTCAGTTTGACAATAAGTTAAAGCATTCAACTACTAGCAAGTCTCAACAGAAGCAAAAGTTCTTAGAAACAGCTTAGACTTCTAATCCAATCTTCTGTTTCTCATGCCATGAAACAACTTCCTTATAAGGCAAGCTCCCACCAAATATATCAAGGGCACTACCCACAGTGACATCAACACACCCAGCACCTGCTACTCTGATGCGATCCAGGTCTTCAATACTAGTTGCCCCACCAGCATATGTAACTGGTATCTGAAAAATAAATATAAAATACAGATGTCTTAAAAACATGGGAAGTAGAACAAAACAAAAAAAACGACCTGGTGGTGATTTAACACCAGGTCAAACTTTGTGACAAAGGTTTAATTTCAACATGAAAAAGATATGCATAGTAGATGTGGCTAGGAAACATCATACTTACAGGAGACAACCTGCCAAGAAGGCCTACAAGTTCTTCATCAATTCCTAACCTACAGAAAGACAGAAAGACGATAATGAAATACTGGAATACGAATTGTACCTTGTTGGAAATGAAAAGGAAGCTATGTTTTTCATTCTTAAACATCACAAAGGCTTCTATAGAATGACATGTAAGAACCTTGTGTATTCAAATACGCTGAGTTTAAAGGACAAACTGTTTACTTTTGACAATAAATAATAACACATTGTATCATGCACCTACTACTCACAGCCCCATATGATAGGTATGCCATACAACAATACAATGAATTCTACAATTTTATTTTCAGATCTAATGGCTGATTTAGATTGTGATATATTAGTGTTAATTCTGTAGGATGCGGACATAATGAAAGTTAGATGGCAACAGAAGCATATACCTTTCTAAGTCACATGAAAGATGCATAAACCATTGATAATGTGAATGGTGGATTCCAGTCAGGGAAGGTAGCTCATTCTTAAATATAAAAATAACTCTTTCTGTCTTTCACAAATGGTAAAATAGTGCAATTTTCAATATGTCAAATAGTTCAGGTTTAATCTTTCTTTTGAGAAAAATGTTCATTTTGTTTCTGATTAGCTAGCACATATTAATGATTTGTTTGTGAAATAGTTATCGGTTCAAAGCATCTGCTCTTAATTACCATATATCAATCCCCTTTGTTTAAGACTGTCAGATCTCCAAGGATAAAGGGATTTTTCATCTCATACTGAGACCACTTGAATCATAATTTCTTGAAGCTTGTTTGGTGTACAAATATTCGGGAGATCATTTCTTTTAACTCAGTAATAGAGAGCTCTCACCAAAAACCTGTTTGAGATTAACATTAAAATTTTAAATCATTTTTCCTGGATGGAAAGCCAGTGCCATCCATGACCTCTGTCCCCATGTCTTCGGTGAAGGTGTGTTTATTATAGAAAGGAAGCTTGAACAAAACCCAGGGCAACAGAATGAAAAGATCTTCATGCAAGCGCACTCAAATACTATATCAAAGTGAGAATACATGTTTAAGTGAATATGGACCTGGCCCTAGCTTCTACATGTTAAAATTTGAAGTAACAAATTGTTGAGGGTGATTAAACCAACTATAGGCTTCAGTATAGAACATACTCTTGGTGACATGTACCCTTCATCAATAAAACCCAAAACGAAAATATATAATTCAAAATTAAGTGCAAGTAAGCTCACTCATTCATTATGTAAGACAAGTTTCAAAACCCTGAATTCCTCATCATTTCTGTGCCACTTAGAGAGAATTGTCCCTAATTTCTACATGAGATTTGAGAGCTTCTTTGGAAAAGCTGACAAGAAAAACTACTTGGTTTATATCAATAGAGTGCCTTTGCAGCTCACACAGTAAGCAGTGGTTCATCCCTTATGATTGCTGCAAGTCCAGAGATCAAGCAAAGTATCTCCAGTCAATGGTTGTTGACATTTTGGAATATTAGCCTTATGATGAGTGATAGAAATCTCCTCGAAGTGAGATGGCTTGTACATCTTGCGCTTGCTCAATTGAAAGTAATAAATGGCAAGCTAACCTAGAAGATTTAAGTGAATAACACTATGTCTAGCTGCTTGAAGAATAGTGTAAGGCACATATCAGATAGGTTTCAACTTGTGGTAGTTTTTCTAGACACCTTTGTTTGCCAAGTGAATCCAGACATAATCACCAACATCAAAAGAACGAGATGCTCAATGAGTGTAAAACTGATTTTGAATTTGTCTTAAGTTTGTTGTAAGATGTCCTAATTGTGAAGTGAATCTTGGCCAAATTTTTGCACAAACAAAGAAGCTTTGCTTCTCGCTTCCTATTGATGGGATGTCTCTCATAAGGTGTCCAAGTTTGGAAGCCATAACAAAAGTAAGAGGGAGAATGCTATATAGAAACACGAGTACCCCAGTTGTAGCTATGACATATAGATAGTTGTCCCACTGGTAATTTTTTTACGAGAAATGCAAAGAACATGAATTAAGGTGTGATTAACAGCCTCAGTCTGGCACTCATATTGCAGAAAAAAAGAAGTGGACAAGTGCAACTAACAATCAAGAAGCTCGCACAATAATCACCAAAAATAACTCATTAGCTTGAGTCACAAACTAAAATGCTTATTAGCGTAAGTTTGAAATTGCTCCAAAAATACGTGAAGAACAAATCATGGTGAACATCATAAAGTTCACCATTTTTAGAGAGCTGATAGACAACTATTACGATGCAGTCACATTAGCATCGAGTCTTGGGAAGATCACAAAATGAAGTCCATGAAAATGAATTCAAATGGCCCAAGAATGTACCAATAACGGTTGACTAGATGGCTTAGACTGACTACAAGAATAACAATGATACATTTAATTCTCAATATTTTTCCACAAAGAAGCCAACAAAAGTAATGTTGAAAGGTGTTGTGGGGTCTTTTGTAGGCCAAAACATCCACCATATGAAGATGAGTGAACTTTCTTTCAAAGGAGGAGGAGAAGAGCCAACAAGAACGCAAATCTTAGTGAAATTATAAGGCCACTTTTCCCACATATTGTAGAAAGGTGTTTTGTTGACCAATATGGGTTTGCCATAAAGCATCACCAATTGGGCCAAACAAAGTATACATGGAATAGATACCATTTCACTCATATGATACGCAACAAGCATCCAAAACGCTAAATATCTGAGAAGGACAACAAATTAGAAGACGGGCCATTTTGCTAGAGATGCCCTTCTTATATTTCACCAAACGACCTTTGAAAATGAGGCACATTCATACTTTACTGAGAAGAGAAATTACAAAAAAAAAACGCTCTAATCACCATGAGTATTCAGAGAGAAATCTATCCAAGATCATGGAAGCAATTCATTACAAAGATGCAAAATTCTGCCAAAAACTAAGAGGCATAGCATAACAAAAGAGAAACTATAGTATCATGTAGAAATCCAAGAAAACAAAGTAGAACCATAGCAAAGCATCCAAGAAGCACAATAGCACAACAGCGGTTCAAGTTAGTGGTTAAGGGGTCTGCATAGCTGCTGCAGGCCAGAAGCATGCTTTTTCCAGGAATTTTGAATCCACTCGAAGGTTGGGGCCAATAGAAGCATAAAGAGATACCTTTGGCTTGTTGTGAACAATGAGAAGTATAATGTTTTTTATATGGATATGGGTAGTACAATAAGCACATATCATAAAAATATTGCTATATTTCAGATCTCAGATGCCAACAATTTTTTCATTAAAAAATTGAAAAAATATTAAAATCTTGTTAACCGACATTTCAACAGGTTGTTTGAGCAGGATTATCCAATATATCAGCTGTTATCCAATCATTTCCGGATATTATCTGATTATTCCCCTTTAGAGGCTGTAAACTGCAACTTTTTGCTCATTTAGACTTTATTCTGCTCTTTTTTTCTGAACAAAACAGACTAGTTTGTAGGATTTCCCAAGCACCAAATGATTTTGATATGTGACCTGAGAAATCAAAAACTTATTTACTGAATGAAGGCCCGCTAATAGATTTTCTAATGTAATATCCAAAAGCCATAATCATTCACCCATCAGCCTCCATCACTGTTTTGCCTACCTCAGCCAGCCATGCAATTAGGACAAAGACTTTTTCCCAAAGCTTATTAATGAGCAATTAAAAAAGCAAAAAAGAAAAGAAGAAAGTTGTGCAGAAATCACCTTTTTCCTTCAACATCAACTCCATGTACCAAAAATTCATCAGCATATGATGAAAGGGTATCCAATGTCTCCTCATCTAGCACTACGTCACTGAAATTCTGCCATCTATCTGTCACAATAGTATACTTTCCATCCTGCAAGTAACAATTTGATAATCACTTATGATCAGACAACTCGTTAAGTGTGAAAATTTCTAGTTAATGGTCCAAAGTTGACACAGAACCAAAACAATCTTTTGCAGAAACTGGAGGAAACGTGAATTAATGTTCACAAAGTGGCACTTGGTTCCCAAATTTTGCAATCTGTGAAGAATCAAGATTATCTTACATCTTGTGAAACCTATGATACAACACAGACAAAGTTTTGTCAGGCCACTTATATGGCCATTCCACCTCTTGCAGTTCAGGTGATCAGAATTAAACATCTAACTTCATCGTTCATGGATATCCATCAGAAAAAAAATATATTACAATTCCGTGTCAATGCACCGCAAAGAGTAAAACTAACACATATAGACTAAATTTATAGAACACAATAACATGTTATACTGTTTTAATAACATATTAATTTCATATATAAACAGTTTCAATTTATAGTGTTATTAAATTATTTTCATATTTATAACAATTTTAATTTATACTGTTATATATTTCATTATTTTCATATATAAACTTAATACATTTATATATCTTAAAGTTTTAATTTTTAACAGTTTTATTATTTATATATATGCAAAAAAAAATCTCAGGTGAATGGCGTCGGGCGAGGGAGCATAGTCGGGCATCAGGCGTTGGCCAAAAAACAGTCAAAATTGCGCGTTGGGCATCAAGCGTAGGGTGTCGGCGATTGGGAACAGTTGCGCGATATGGAGCGAAATTGCCCTTTTTTGGCATTTCACTTTATGTTGTTTTAGTTTCGACTTTTAGGGTTTTTGGTCAGTTTGCAGAGGCGTGATTTTTCGGTTTTTAATCACGATTTTATCGGAAAAAATCCCGAGTTTTTGTGCCGAAAACCTGCGATTTTTTGGAATCAGTCAGCCATTTGCCTCACGATAAATCGTGATCTGGCCGATTTTTAGCCGTATTTTCATCCATGTTTGTCACAAAGTTTGACCTGGTGTTAAATCACCACCAGGTCGTTGCAATAATACCAAAATTAATCCCAGAGAAGAAACCTATCCAACTTGTGGAAAAAGTAGTTGCCACTGCCTTCCCAAATTCATATTTCCCAGTCTACATGCCATCAAATACAAACTTTAAGGTACAAAATCCAAATGAAAGTGCTTACAACGATGATTAGTAAATCAAACGAACTATGATGTTCACCCATCAGGAATTGAACACAAATTTATTGAAGGCCACCTTGTTAAAAGCACAGCTCCAAATTTGCTGACTATGGCATTGAATTCAAGGCAGGAAGAGAGTTTCAGTCTACGATTCTCAGAATCATAACATATGAAGCTCCTTACACCACATGCTTTTTCCCTAAACGGCATCCCAGACAAACTACATTGCAGGAAGAATATAAAATAAAATCCTCAAAAACAAATAATATAATAATACTTCAGTGGCTCAAATTCATATAAGATAATAAATGTTTGGTACTTAAAAAGTTTTTAGCTACTTAAAAAGAGTAGATAGTAAAAGTAACATAGGTTAACTGTAATTCAACGTTGTCGCAACTCTAAAATTTATGATTATCAAATCAATCAATAAACACATTTTTTCAAAGAAAATTGTGTTTGTTTCTTTAATTCTAGCATGGTATCTAAGTGGATTTACACTATCTATCTAGAAGCCGTTCGAGTTAAGCAATTACTTAAGCAGCTGAACTTTCAGAAATTTTTTGAGCAACGGATCGTAGACAAGTGTTATAAGCTGACTGAAAAAAAAAACACTAGTTTGAGACCACGGTAAAAGTGATCACCATGCCCAGAACTGACTAAGTGGTACCCAATGATTGAGTAATTTGGTTTGAGCACGAAAGAAATGTTGAATATTATGTTTAAACTCCAATCACGATGACTAACCTAATGCTTAAAGAACATTGAATTAATCATACGAATTGAAATTCAATATATATCTTATATTTAGTTTTCCAATCCTTTGAAAACTTAGTCTTTCATTCCTTTGAAAGACAATCTAAATGAATTGCTTATCTCTATACTAATACAACTAAAAATCTAATCTTCTACAAATCAATTTTAATTAGAAAAGCATCCTTATCACTTATAAGGATGAGATTAGAAGACAAGTCTAAATATTAATCTTCACTTTAGACTTATTTATTCTTCACTTTACTCAAGACTTATTTAGCCAAATAAAATGCTTCCACTTTAATAACTTAAGCGAAATGTAAAATACACTAACTCAAACCAATTGAACTTTTTGTCACTCCATCTTAGCGAGAAAGGAATTCTACAACAATCCAAGTTTGTCTCTAAAAGCATCAAACTTCCCTTTTGCTAAGGGCTTGGCCAAAAAGTCAACTACTAGTAATCATTGGAGATGTACTGGAGCTTAAGTTCTCCCTTCTGAACCTTGTCTCTCATGAAGTGATAATTGATCTATGTGTGCTTAGACTTGTCATGGGTCATTGAGAGTTTGACACAACTCTTGTTATCACAAAAAATGATTGTGGGATCTGTTGACGTGTTTTTATGACCGCATCTAACACAAAATAAAGTCATCAATGGTAACCTTATCCTCTCTAGATCAAGATTAGTCTGTATGCTAGGATTGCTTAAAGTTCAAACGGCTAATCCAAAGGTTCCTTTAGTGCGTGGACGTGACTCAGATGTTTGATGGGTTTACTGATAACCCAAGGGGGCCTTACGTGTGTTCAATTGGAGAAGACTCATGCAAGCTCAAAGATTTATGTACGGATGATTTGCAATGAAAGCTCTAGCTTTGGATCTTTTGGATTTTTTGAAATATGCGGAAAGTAAATGAGAGTAGGGTAGAAAAGACTATGCTAAAGCTAATTTAACCCTAAGAACAGGAGACGGGATCACTCATGCAAAATCAAACCACGCTTTGTTTCACCAGCAGAGCACAACTACACGAAGGCGGTGCAATCTTCAAAGAGTGCATGGAGGTTTTTCAAATCATCAATATGGACCATCAAATCGAACAATCTCTATTGATGATCAAAGTTAAGCGTATACACATCAAAAGGCTCAAGCTAACTTTGCACGGTATACAACAATCAGTTGCACACCAAAAGTATGAGCTCGGATTCTGCAACAAGTAACCCTATCAAATCCAGTTCTCCTAACAACATATAAGCAAATCTAATTTAATTGAAGAGAGCAAGACCATGCAGATTGCCAAAATAGAACAAGAATACACCATCAAAATCAAACAATGTATTAAGTTGGCTACTTCACGATCCTGATGCAACAATCTCAAATAATAATCTCTCCTCCCTTACAAATGAGGGGGTCGCCCCTTTATATAGGCCTCAAGCAATGCAAACCCTAATTAGAGTTTCACCCCAAAAGATCCTCCACTCAAGGTGCAACAAGGTGGGAATCGGTAATAAATAACCCATTATGCCCATGTACAATTAATTTAAAAGCCTAAAATAGCACCCACTAGTGCATTAAATACGCCCCATGATGCTAATTATGCCCAAAATATAACGAACACCTTTATGCAAGGAATAAATGTCCATCATTCTCCACATGACGGCGACATGCACGGACAATCTGTCATAAAACCATAAATGAGGAGGTTGCATGCAAGAAGATTCCTCATCCGACGGCGACATGCATTGACTGGACCCACACTCAGTCAAAATACCTCCAGTAGTAAATACGCCACTACTATTCAACCAAAAGATTCTCATCCAAAAATGGATGACCATTATCCCGCTCATTTATGGCGTATGCAATGAATCTGCTAACAACGGCTTCCAGCTCTCCGATGGAAACACTTGGCACATTTTCGATGTCAAATTCCATCAAGGCAATTTCTTCCTCACTCTTGGAAAAGAAGCTCTCCCACTCCATCATGACTTCCCGTGTCTTCTTCATTATACCGGAGAATAAAGAAACATTTGCAAAATGCTCTTTGGGGAATGAACCTACGAAGAAGAAATCGTACAACTGAGATTTCAGGGAGTTCACTGTTATTCCACCATCATTGAGTTTCCTTACGAACAATGCCTCAATTGCACTAATGATTTCCTCCTGCACCCCTCTGATGGACTCTTTCAAAGTAAAGGAGTCTACACTAAATTTATCGAAGGTGTTTCTTCCTGAGCAGACGGCATAGAACCATCGAGGAAAGTCATAAGCTTCATTTTCTTGAATCACTTTCCCGTCAACCAGAATTTGCCTTGGAACCTTCGTCAGAGCCCTGAGTCGTGGAATGGTTAAGTCCTGGTAAATGTGCACATCCTCCCATAATCCTTCTGTTGTCTCTAGTTTGTTCAGGAGGGTCACAAACTTTGAATGAAGCAGAGCTAGGTCTTCAATGAATTTTCTTGCTTCGGTATAAACATCCTCTATCCATTCCCTGGAACTTTGTGCCATCGCTCTAATAACCTCTGCATCATCAACCACTTCCTTAGGAAGGGAGGAAGGAGGAGTAAATGAAGGACCTGCCTCCCTAAGGGGTCTTTTGAAACTCCTGACGTACTCGCATAGGACTCTATTTTCTTCCCTCAGTCGCTTACATTTCGCCTTTGATTTCAGCAGTTTCTCCTTCATGGCCAAGGAAGATTCTTCAAAGTCTCCCATTACTTGACCTGTGGAAGCATGGCCAAGATCAATCTGTTTGATAACATAATCCTCCTGCCTGATCTCGTTTCTGTCTTTATCCACTGCAGGCTCAGCAATGTGCAAGGTCCGAGATCCAGATTCTCCCCTAACCACCTTGGAAAATTTTCAGGGAGCCTTCTTTTCTGCTGGCTGATCCATCCTTTTCAATAATTCTTCCAACTCCCGAGCAGGATCAGTTTCCCTTTCTGATTCCCTTGTCAGCCTTCCCACCAACCAATCTGGAACGGGGATGGAGTGACTATGATCCTCTATGTGCTCCTATTCCTGTGACTCTTCCTCCATTTCACCAAGGATAGCTTCCACGAAGCTATCCTAGCGGGCCTCTTCCTGGTGTGGGGGACTTTCTTGCCTTTGACTTCTTGGCCGATGGTGTTCATGTGAAGCGTTGATGCTGAGTATATCTGGAGCCGAAATGCTCTCTGGAAGTGGACCTGTGGTATGTGGAAACATCTCTACCTCCTGCACACTCGAGGAACTTGCTTGTGAATGCTCTCTTTCTGTCCTTGCTTTCTTTTGTGGAGGTTCTTCTTGTTGGACTTCCTGTTGAACCCCCTGTGGGATTTCCTGCTGGATATCCTTCTTCTTCCTTGTCCTTGGTCTCTTTTGAGCCATTTTTTCTTTATCCATCCGAACTTCCCTTCCTGCCTGAACCTGCGAAGACCCTTCGGTTGCCTCACTGTGGGAATCGAGACTTCCCATTAGCTGATATGTTAGATGAACATTCCCTTCTGCCAACTTCCTTATCTGCCTGTCAATCCAGTGCTTGGTGAATTTCAGCACTGGTCTAGCTAAGATACTCAAATCATCCATCTCGAGCTCTGACCAATCTGGCAACTGAATAGGTTGATCCTTTACTTTCTCGAATTCAAGTTGTATCAAATCTGCATCTTCATTCACCTGATCTAGCACCTGATAAATTTCACTTATCCTGATGGTGTCGAGGGGCAATCTGGAACACATTCTCTTCCGGACCTCAAGGTCGTCCTTGGCACCTGCCCAATAATCTTCTAAGTGAAACTTGTGTATGAATTTGACGCCAGCGACCTTTCTGATTTGGCAGTAAGGATCATACTGGGCCCTAGATATATAAAATGGCAGATGATAGAATGCCAATTCCCCTGCTGCACTTTCAACGACTTCCAAGCCTGGGCATATTTCCATGAAGTCGCCCAAGACAACTGGAAATTCAATTGATTGCTTTTTCTTCTTCTTCTGCAACTGATCATAGGCAGTTAACTGTCTCATGAGCTCCAGCAATACAAGCTTGTCTGATGGATATCTTGGCAACTTGTATGACTGGAATGAGAATCCTTGCGTCCTGATGTAGGTGAATTTAGGAAATTGCAAGAACGTAGCTCCATACTTCTGGACCAAGGCATTCGCTTGCGGCGACACCCTTAAATGCAACTTCTTTTGCATAAGCTGTGTCAAGTACATGGTGAAGGTGTCATTTGCCAACCTGTAAGAATTGACATTGTGAAGATGCAGCTGGGGATAACACTCATGTACTTTCAATTGAGCTGGTCCGCAACCCATAATTCCTCTTGCTGGCAGCCCATCAAATCCTCCCCTTCGCGCAAGCATATAGAATAGGTAGGAGCCTATGAAAAAGGACTGGGACCTTTTTTCTTTTAAGTTTTTCAACTACTCGTGCAAGTAGTGACTGATCAATCTGGCCCAATCGATTAGCCCATTTGAATTCATGATCTCGCCTATGTAGAAGAACATCCAGGTCTCAAAGTTCACAGAATGTGAACACCCCATTACTCTGCTCAGCATCTTTATCAAGTCCACATACTCTTGCTTGAACTCGAAGATAGTGAGAGTTTTTGGCATCTTGGAGGCATGCACCCTAGGCTTTGTTGATGTGTTTTTCATGCACATGCGAACACAAAATAAAATACCAAGGTATCTTATCCTCTCTTGAAAAAAGTTTCCTGACTGTTGAAGATCTTGCTGAAGGATCAATCGGAATAACTCCAAGGTTCTTGTATGTAGGGTCTCTACGTGTGGATAAGTTCTTGCGGTATGATGTGATTTTGCTGGAATCACAAGGGGACTTACATTCGATGACCTGAGCGTCTGATTTGCTTTGAATATCACTGGAACATGGAATTTCATTGGTCCTTGATTTAAAAAAGGGGAAAAGGATAAAGGTTGGAATGGGATCTATTTCTAATACTAAGAATGTAAGAGCAATGGATGACCTTTGATGAAACTCTAACTAAGTCTTGCTTTGACATGCTAGGATCATCTCCACAAGGTTAGTGCGATCTTCTAAGGATGGCTTTATGATGTTCAAATCACCGCTACAAGCATAGATACCGTTAGGTTGATGCATATCAATGAAGAAGCGATAATTGAAGTTAAGCTTTAGCTAAATGATTCCAGTTGACTACACAAGGCAAGTTTGCAATCAACAAACCGCTAGTAGTATGGATATACAAATTTGACCATTGATCATACAGATTTCTTCCATTCGTCTAATAACATGAAATTAAACTTGAGAAGTATAGAGACCATGCAAATTGTTGAATTGACACATAGAATTCACCATTTCTTCAATGAAGTTTACAAGTCTTTTGCAACAATGTCTTGGCAACAATCTTTGCCTTCTCTTTCTACGCTACTCTAAAATGCTACTAATTATTGACTATTCTCTCTAACTATTTCCTATTCTCTGACTATTAACTATTAACCTTTACAAATGAGGAGCCAGGGCTTTATATAGAGAGCCCTTTACAGATTGACGGCTCTGATTGACTTAGAATCAACGGCTAGGATTACAAGATAGAAACCCTAATTAGGGTTTGTTACAACAAACTTCCTTAGCCAATTAGAAAATTGCATTCCAGGAGTGAGGACCAATAGGAAGAGAGGGTAGGTACACCAAAGTGTGTGCCATCTCCAAGGAGTCACGTACATTGAATCTAGACATGGTGAGGTGGACCAATCCGACTGTAGGAGCAGTGACTGGGATGCCACCTTGTTTGACGTTTGTATCTTGGTTGATCCTCCTCTGTCCTTGATGCGAAGAATGATGTACCTCCTTGGTCTTTCTATGTGCTTGATGAGGCTTCCTTACTGTCAAGTCTTCCTTCTCCGGTAGCATACCTTGCCTTGAAGTGCTAGCGAAGGTCATTCTTCTATGTCATCATGTGGTTTCTTCATGTGGTAGAATGAGGTCTTGAGGCTAGCTTGCAACTCCTCAAACACTTGAAGTCTTCCAACGCTTCAAAGCACCTTGAGTCCTCCTTTATGCATCTGGAACGTCCTTGATGGTGATGGGCTTAGAATAGGTCGTCCTTGTCCTGGCCTGATTTTCTCCATCTGCAAAACAAACCAAAAGGTGATTAAGGACACATAATAAATTCATTCCAACATAGCATTTTCTACCTTAAAACATCAACAAGAAGACATCAAAATGAAGTTCGCTCAAGATCCTTCCCACGGACAAGCCCTTTAAAAATTTCGCTCTGGACCCTTTGGGGTCAGGAGCGAAATTTGCATTCTAGCTCAAATTTCATCATCTCCTTGCCTTGAACTTCTCTTGACCTTTGAATTGCTTTCTCTTGAAGATATCATTGATTTGACTCCCAAAAAGACCCAAAAGAGGATTTCGCTTTGGACCTAGGCCAAGGACAAGACCTATAGAGAATTTCGCTCTGGACCCTTTGGAAGGGTCAAGAGCGAAATTTGCATACTATGACAAAATCTTCACATTTTGTGACCACAACTTGTTCAAATGCATGTCTAAGGATCCCCTTAATCTCAACCAACACCAAGTTTGATGCAAAATTGGAGCAAAATGGAGTTTTTAAGGATTTCGCTCTGGACCCTTTGGAAGGGTCAGGAGCGAAATTCCTGATGAGGCTCAAGTTCTATCATTTCTCCACTCCAAAATACCTCCTAAGACAAGCACATGCTAGCCCTCTCTCCACCAAGGTCTAGGAATTCACATTTTGGCCTTCATCATGAGCAAATTAGGTGAAATTGAGAATTTCGCTCTGGACCCTTTGGAAGGGTCAAGAGTGAAATTCCTCCTTATGCTCAAATCCTGACTTCATTTTCATATTTCTTCACTCCAAATAAGTGTTTTGCCCTCAATAATGCCTGGGAATGAGTTAGTTCTAAGTTTGGATCAAAGTAGAATGTCCTATAGAGGAATTCGGTCTAGACCCTTTAGAAGGGCCAGGAGCGAAATTTGACATTTTGGTCTCTCCGTCAGGATTCATATATGGAATATAACATTTAAGTATAAGTTATACTTTAAGTTATATTCCATATTTACTGTCAAGATGTTTGAGAGTGGTTTCGAACCTCCAGGAGTTATAATGCAAAATCTAGTTTTTGGAGGATTCTTCAATTTTCCAGACTTAGTCAAATTTCAGGATCAGGATGACATTCCAGACAGCCAAATTTCAGGACATTTGACCTAACTCAGATCTTCAAAGATGATATTCACTCACCAAGCTTCATTGACCTCCTGAAACTCAAACAAGACACTATTAGCAACAAGAGCAAAACTAGGCCTCAGGGAGACTTTCAAAGAAACCCTAACCTGGAGCACCTGCTGACTCCCCCTGGCTCAAGCAGAGCCTGCCATCCTAGTGATCCCCCTAGCGACACTCAAAATGCAAAGGCTAACAAACAAAACCCTAAAAACCTAGAAAGCGAACCCCAGAAAGCAAAAAAAATAGAGGTCCCCATTTGCAATGGGGCGATGTGTGAATACGTCACAACAGGCTTCAGCAACCACTGCTCATTAATCAAATCAGCACACCTGGCAGGACCTGCTTCATATACTGCCTAAGCTCCGCTGTTGGTCCTGTATGTCATGGAATAGTGCGAAGGAATTCCGAAAGCCTCACCAATTGACTCCGGAGTCAATGTTGCCACGAGCTTGCCATCAGGCATTGAGATTGTCTTTCGCTCCAAATTATAATGCGCTGCACATTCCTGGACCAAGTCTGGGCACTGAATAGCAGGAGGAAAACTAGCTGCCACAACAATTCTGCTTTTAACAATTTTGACAGCTGTTGGTAATGGATTGTGCCCTGTTGTCCTGAACATGTTGTTGGTAATGGACTGTGCCCTGCTGTCCTGAACATTCTGATCTTGAATGCAGCCAAATTGAATGTGCCCAAATTAGTATCGCTGATCTCTTCCCATCTTGAATTCAGCCCGGAATGGGGAAGGAAACCTTTCATTTCTACCTTGATCAATGCCTGCCTGGAGAGGGTAGGCGTCTTGCTTGAATCAGCCATCCTGGGAAGCACCTTGGAAACGATGAAAACAAAGACTAAGTATGACCACCCTTCACTTCTCCAATTCTTCTTTCCTAAATCTTGCACGTGAGAAATGGAATGCCTTTCCAAGAGAAATGGAATGCCTTTCCAATCTTATATAGAATTCTTCAAAACGTCCTGCTAAGTTAGGAGGCATTGAATTAGCAATTGCATTCATGACACATCATACTTTCCCCAATCACTGCGCCATGCAAAGGAAACTTCCCATGCGAGTGAGTTTGAATTTAGAAGTTTCCTTAAATGCACCAAGTCATGCGTCATACTTGGAAGATTCTCTTCGCCAACTCACTGATTTTCACTCTTTCCAATTTTGGAGGGAAATTGAAGGATTTCTCAAGATTTGCTTGATTCCATTCTAACTTGTCGTCTCCTGCTTTTGAAGGAATTTCCACGTCTCTTTTCAATGTCCCTATTTTTTAGGGATCCCCCTAAAATTTAGGAGTCAAGTTCATTGGATGGAGAATTTTGCCATGATTCCGAATCTATAAAATTTTCCATATTCTGACAAGATTCGATGTCTAAAAATAGCAAATTCAAAAAATTGCCCGAGGGGAATTTTGCTTTTTTTTATTCTTCCTTGACCCCTTGGCTTCCATGCCTTAGGCAAAATTTCAATTTTTTAAGCTTGAGCGTGGAATTCATTGTCTTGGAATTTTATCACTATTTCCTTGATTCTCCTTGACTTAGCCATCTCAACATTCTTCTTTTGGGCGCAATTTTGCCTTGGTCATGGACTCTTGGAATTTCCATGCTCTACCCATTTTGGCGCTCTCCATCATTCCTAGGCGCTATTTCTTCAAGGAGGAATTTTGAACTTTTCCATCCTTTCCTTGACTCTTGCTATTTGGCACCCTCTTAGGTGCTAGGGCAGAATTTCACATGAGGCATGGATTTTATACCTTTTCCACCTCTCCTTGGAAAGTCCATTTTGGCGCCTTCCATTAGGCTAGGGTGCATTTGACACTTGGAAGGGAATTTCAACTCTTTCATAAATTTCTTGCACCCCCCATTTTGGCGCCCTCCATAGGGCTAGGGCACATTTCACACTTGGCCAAGGATTCTTGCAATTTGTCTATTGTCTATGCACATTGCATTTTGGCACCCTTGCTTGGCCTTGGGCGGAAATTCCTCCCGAGGAAGGAATTCATTAATTTGCTCGTTGTCCATGGGCACACCATTTTAGCGTCCTCCCTCATGTCCAAGCGCAATTTGACTTGAAGAAGGAATTTCTTGTTTTGTCTTTTTCGCCTTGAGCATGCCATTTTGGCGCCCAATTACTTCCTTGGGCGTGATTTTGCCTTGGTCATGGATCCTTGGAATTTCCATGCTATCCCTGGACAGTTGGATTTAGCGCCCAACTGCATACTTGGGCAGAATTTTCACTCTGGCATGGATTCATGGAATTGATCATTCGATCTTCCAAACTTAGAACATTTTGATCTCCTTGTGATTTTGAAGTGCCCTCCTTGACTTGGGTGAATTTCTGAGCTTTCTATTTCAAGCATGGGGTTCCAGCACTTAACCATTTTCTGGCTTTCTTTGTTTGCTTTCTGACTTTCCGGAATTAGAGATATCTGCAAATGTCTGATCTCTGTCGCCCTGTCCGAATGATCCTGTCAGCACTGACTTTCCAAAAATAGAAACCTTCAAAGTGTCAGAGTTAGACCCCTACACAGGGTACAGGAATGACTTACTATAAATAGAAACTTACTAAAAATAGTCAGTTTGATTTTTGGCAAAATGACGACATTCCAGGACTCGGAAAAATCCCTATAAATGGGAACTTTCTAAAAATAGAAAGTTGCTCCGTTTTGGCTCAAATTTTACTGGGAGGTTCCTTGAAGGGTCCTCATTCTAGTCGTATGTTTAGTTTTTCCAAAACCCTAACTGAAACCCCTAAAATCTAGGACAAAAGGTAGAAACCCTAGAAAGGACAGAACAAGCCCTAGACTTCACCAAACTTGCTCAAACGAGAAGCAGATCAACTTCAAATGACCCCCGAACATCTACAAAGTGGAGAGGCTGACGAGACTGCCACCAAAACACACAAAAAAAAACAAGACCAAACGACCAAAAGGGCCTAAAAGTTGGGGGGTCCCTATCTGGGATGGGGTGATGTGTGATTAGGTCACAACAAGATCCATCTCCTGATCAAATAACCATGCAAGTAACTTGTGAACCTAGATGGCCTCACAACTAGCAGTACTAGCTGCCATATGCTTTGACTATGTTGTGCTTAGTGCCCTTGAAGTTTGGGTCCTGCTGAAACAAGATACTATTCTTGAACCCAAGCTAAAGCAACACCTTGAGGTGCTCTTCCTATCTGTTGGACTACCTGCCCAATCAAAGTTTGTATACCCTTATATCTTCACTTCACCATCTCCAAGATATCTCAGACCATACTGCAATGTGCCCTTCAAATATATAAGCACACGTTTTGCTACTCTCGACTCCTGTAATGTCCCACTCCAAGTGGAACACTAGGAATTGCCACTAAACAACCTGCTTGTTTGTTTAGATTAAAAATACTATGTTTTTCATTTAAGGTGTTATTTCAGAGCTAGACGGAATTGCAGAAGTGTGTATTCTATTTGGGTTTGGGTTTTGTAATGTTTGACGAAGCAATGTGAAACCAAGCATATATTGCATAAACTCAAACAGATAATAAAACATGGATTTGTAATCTTGAAAGAGTAATTTTCAAATTTACTTCAGTTTAGGAATATTAGAAAATTCCCCAAAGGATTACAAAAAGGTATGATAAATAATGCTACTAACCCTTATAAGCATACCCGATAAGGTTGACCTTTGTAGGAATTAAGTATGAAGGAGTTTTAAAATATTTGCAAGTCTGATTTGTATTGCCAGCCAAGCTGGTTACTCAGAAAATGAATTAAAATGTTCCAACTTCTTCAAAACTGATATGAAAACTGTCCCAATCTGCTGGTGATGACTTGTATTTGCAGACGCAGCATTTTTTATGCACATTAGTGTTCTTTCTTGGCTCCAAACATCCTCAAGGAGGGTCGGCCACACAAGTAGACACCTCTCTCAGCAGTAGCAACAAAACTATCAAAATACTAACTCCAGACTCCTCTTCTAACTGCTGTAATCTATCAATAAAAGGCTGCTTTCTAGCTTTACCAAAACTATATAAAGGAAGGAGAATAGTGATATCTCTCCACTCTAAGCAACCCAAGAAGGGTTGGCCTAGCATAAAGGCAGGTCACTCAGAAATTATGTTAAAGCTGCTCCAAACACCTTCCAAAAACAGATATAGATACAGTCAAACTGCTGGAAATGGAGTTTCACACAAACCCCAATCTGAAAATGCATCAAAAGACTCGTATTCACTTCCAACAAGCCAAATAGGGTGTGGCTAAACAAGCAAGCTCCTCTTTCAGAGTTCTATCAGCAAATACCTCTTCCAAAACTGATTTCTTTGTAGCCCAACTGAGATCCCTGGAGTAGAATCTCCTTGCACACTCTTGGCTGGTCTCTCACAGCTACAAGTGTGTTTGCTGGTGGAGGTTTTCATCTCCACAAGCAGCTCTATCCCCTAGGGTTCAGCCACGCTCCTCTCAGGAGACAAGAAAGAGAAATAGTCCAACATAAGCCCTTGGCTCCTAAGTTTGCCTTTTTATGAATCTCTAGAGCCATGCCCTAATTAGGGCTGAAACCCTAAACTCCAATCAGATTTTATGAATTAAATAATAATTACTTTTTTCCACATAACAGATCTTCCCTTTTGGAGTGCTCACTTTATGCTATATGCTTTTTTACTCAAATCAATCTTTTATCTCACTTCCCCTTTCACCCTCACTAGGAATAAGAACTTAGGAAAGGGTGAAACTTTATATTATAAATGTGTTTTAAGTGACCCAAGGAGAGATTATAAAGTTCTATGCATCAACTTTAATCTCTCTTTCAATTTGCTTTTTTTCCTCTCTCTCTCTCTAGGATTTGTCACTTTCTGATGATGTTTAATGTAGTTTCATGCTGGCATCTTGAAGGTGACACAATCAAGAACTGGCTCAATCCCAAAATACTCTGAAATGGTACCTAAATCCTGAGGAAACACCATCATAAATGTCCTCTAGCCATCTCATTAGTGTACAAGGACTCATTGATAGACTAACTTTTGATCACTGATCCTATCTAGAAAGAGGGGACATTACAATAATCCACATCCAAACATTACTTATTCAATGGTAATTGATGTGCATTAATATATATTGCTGAACATAGTGTAACCGCTGCTCATATATAGTTCCTTATTAATCACTGTGCATTTATATTTAAATATCGCCTTTTCTCTTTCTTTATCTGTTTTATGCCTGCAGTGGTATTCCTAATGAAATCATTGCCATAGTGCTTAATGATTGTTCCTCACTTTGACTTCTGTAGAATGTCTTCATCACTTCTACGTATATTGAAATCTTTATGCTTGGGGACATCAATGTCACTGCAATAGCATTTTGTGGTTTCAAACTTCCAAAGATCAATATCGATGGTAATATCATGTTCCTCATTTATCATTAATACATACACCATATACACCAGCAATAATGAGTTTGATGTTTACTTATTCACGTTCCTTTGTATGAGACCTCTTATCTTTGTTTAAACATTTTGCCAAAATAGTCAAATGATTTTGACATCAATGACAAATTTTGCCAACATTGCAGTCCTTTGAATTATAGAAGACTCTGTTGACGTAGTTAAGGTCGCAGAACTACGACTTCATCCGGCCAACGCAGAATAGAAATGCTAAGAATCCTCTTGAGATAAGGAAATCCCTAATGCTGTGTGAATTTGATCAAGGGGGATGACCTCAATGTTTCGGTTGTTAGGTCTTGACTGCAGGATAGCTTAGTAGTTGATGTGTTTTGTTGGAAACACAAAGGGGACTTACGGTTAGACGGAATTGGTTGGTTTTGTACAGGTTCCCTAAAGTTTTACAGTCCTATATCATCTGACTTGCTTCTAATTGAGATGTCATTTCAGCTTGACTGGAGGGTTTCTTTAATAAAAAAGAAAAAAAGGAGGGACAAGGATACAGAGTGAATAAGAACAGCTAACTAATTTAACTAAGACAGCATATTTCAACACATAGACAAAAGTCTCAAAATAACTAGAAATTACTTTGCCAGCTAATTAGCACAACTAGGTAAAAACCAGTGCAATCATCTAAGGATTTTGAATTTTCAAGCTATTAGATATGAATGATAGACTCTTACACCCATTCATCCAAATCAAATAACCGAACTTAGCACAAAAGGGGCTCAGACTAACCATGCAGAGGAAACAATAATCAACTATTTCCTAATGGTATGAACCAAGATTTTCCATCAAATACATGCATAAATAACTATCTGAAAGTAAATACAATTGCAGAAATATGAAATAAATGGAGAAGAGGACCATGCATTCACAGTAAAACAAACACAACTTTAACATCCATTAAATCTTGTATATATTTCGCCAAAGTTTTTGCAACAATCTTTGTTTTCTGCCTCTAACAAAGGAGGAACTAACTCCTTTATATAGAATTCCCAAAAAATGGATGAATGGCCAAGATTTTAAACTTAATCAAGGGGGCCAGATTCATCCTTTATCAAAACTGCCCATACCCATTTATGGGAGGCAAAATATCAGCAACAACAAAAGGAGAAACAATAACTACCAAAAAGGTAATCAATAACTCCCCAAAAAGCTGCTCCAAAAAGTGCACATGCACAGAGCTCAAGATTTACAACTGTTTTGGTAGTTAGGAATGAACTTTATATCTAAAAAGTGCTTTTTAAGATTTAAAAAAGAAACTTGTATTTTAGGAAAGCACTTTCTCCTTTCCTGTTGTGGACCCTTTTTCCAAAAATTCATCCTCGTTGTGCAAATACTCCTTCCAGATGTCCCGACTTGTTGTACACTCTGCCCGAACATATTCCTGAAATCTGATGCATAGCTGGAACAGCACCATGCTTGAAGGCATAGGAGGATGGCGTATTTTATATTGCATACCCTCCAAGTGGCAATCTTCATGCTTTAACCCATCCTTCCAGTCGGACCAATGAGCCTCAAAACTTAAAATGTCCAAATGCAACCCACTGGCAAATTCTAGGTCTTCCATGGAGTATGCGACCTTATCAATTCTCAATCTATCCTCCCAGTTTGGTTGTACTTGATTATCGGACAAACTATTTTTCCAGCCCAAGACCATTGATCTGAGGATCTTTCCACCAAGATCCCTCATGTTTTTCAAAATTTCCTCGCATTCCTCCTCCTCTTTATTAATGGTATCTTGTGTGTCATCGTTCATGTTGGCAGTCCAATACCACTCCTTAAAAGTGCTGATGTCACAGGGATCCAGGATAGCAGACAATGTGGGAATCTACGTGTGGGTCCAAAAAAGAGCCCTTATGAGGGGAAGAATTGTACCAACCACCTCATGGACCCTGAAACACTCCCTCTTTACTTCAAACAATTTGACAAGAATGGTCTCTCGGTGGTGGGCCATTTCCTTTACATCTTCAATGATCCGCTCTCCTTTTTCCTTAATGTCCCGAATCCATTACCTGACGGCCTTGGCGGTATCACGTACTCCTTCAAACTTGGTTGTAGTCCTTTGTGCCAATGCCAATGGGGGAACATGGGATTCAGGGGCATGTTGCAATGGTTTCAGCAGGTGATCAATGTATCCCTCAACTTGCTCAGCACGAACTCGGTACATGTCTCTCTCAGCAGTCATTTCGTCGAGTTGTTTGAGCATATTCTACACGGAATCCTTGAACTCTTCCCTTTCTTGCTCTTTGGTGGCTCGCCCTATCGGGATGGTCGTAATACTATAATCGGCCAATGCTATCTGATCTGCTGGCTTATCTGTAGGCGGGGTAGCGATATGGATGGTGCAGTTTCTCTGCTCATTCTTAGTGATCCGGGAGTAGGTCTTGGGCTTTTTCTTACCTTTGGATTTTATCTCTCCTATGCGAGAGAAGATATCCTCCAAGTTGATAGGTGGCTTGACAACTGCTTTCCGCTGTGCACGAGCAATTAACCAGTCTTGAGGGATGGTCTGTCCGGATGTTATTGCCAAATTCCCACTCTGCTCCTTGGAGGTTTCAGCTGGCTCACTGCCTATCTGCAATTTATCGGTCATAGAAGGAACGGACACAATATCCAATCCCTTACTTATGGCTGAGTTTTCCCCTACCTCGATGAACAACTGTCGGGTATCCCCTTGTGATGTCTGCTCTTCAGTTTTGTCGGGCTCCTGGTTCTCATCCCCCTTTTGTTCTCCCTCAACGGTGGTGTCATCTTTGTCGGCGCTATTCAATTGTAATTCATGTCGACTTCCCTGTGTGAGCTCACGTTTACCAGCCTCTTGATTAGGTGGAATTTCTCCCTCCTCAACTTGGTTCTCAGGTTCATCAGAGCCAACGATCCCGACCTCTGCATCTGGCTCACCTTATCTCGGAGGATTATTAGCCTCAAACGCATCAACATCACTCTGGGGGCGGAGCAGGTATATAGTCAAGTTCAACTATATCATCCTCCGAACTGAGGTCCTTGGATGACGAACTAACTTTCGGCCTCCTAATAGGGATCTTTTCCCTTCTGGTTCTTTTTGATGTCCGAGTCCCTCTATTGGCGCTGGCTTTCTTCCTCTTCTTTCCGGGTTTCTCAACCTCTTCTTTTGGTGCGCTTGAGGTTCCCTCATTCTCCGAAGATTGGGAATCGAGACTGCCCATCAGATTGTATGTAAATTGAATCCCTTCATGGGTCAGTTTCTCGATTCGCTAGGATAACCAGTGATCGGTATACCTTCTTGGAGCCTCCATGACCGCCTCATAATCAATAATTGGATACTGAGACCAATCAATGCCTGGCAAGAGGTACTTAACTGCCTCAAATTCTTGGACTTGCAGCAATTGCCATAATCTGTTACCTGATCTAGGACCCGACGGTACTCATAAAGCCGCATTTGCTGCACACTTAGCCTGGAATACTCACACCGTCGGACCTCATAGTCATCAGAACAGTTGCTCCAATAATCCTCAATTGATGCCTTCACTCTGTAGCACCTGCCATAGGCTCTCTTTGCCAAATTGTCATGATCGAAACACTTCCTCGAGAAATGTTCATGTAGGCCATAGGATGCTAATTCAGCAAATGACTCATCAGCTTTCACCGAATTCTTGAAACGCACATCAAGGTCAGCCAAGATCATGGGGAAGGTGAATCCGGACTGTTTCTTATCTCTGAGTAAGCTGCCAACTGGGTGCGCTTGTCTTGCGACTTCCATAAGGACTATTTTGTCTGTCGGATAGCGTGGAAGTCGGAATGGTGCTCCCTCAAAGCCTGCTATCCGGAGGTAAGTGAACCTAGGGAATTGGATGAACCAAGCGCCATACTTTTGTATCAAAATGGTAGCCTACTCTGAAAGCCTTATGTGCAATCCTCCTTGCATTAACCGGACCAGGCGCATTGTAAAGGCGTCATTGACACGCTCATACTAACCAATTGCGTAAGCAATGTTGTTCTTTTCTCTTTGAGCTATGTCATAGTAATGTAGTTGAGGGTAGACCTTTCTTGATTAACCCTGTCAATGGCTGGTGTCGGGCAAACATGTAAATCAGGTGGCTGGTGTTGGGCATACTCCTTCCCAGATTTGCACACAATGCATATTCTTTGCAACATTTGCTCATTCACACAAAGTATTTTCTCTTTGTTTCACATTCACTCCAACACGGCATTTATAAGAATGTGAATACCATGTAGGAAGTGGTAACTGCCATAAAACTAACTTGGTTAAACTGACACAAAAAAGACTTATCAACTAAACAAAGTTATCAATTAGTTTGTTTGTTGGAAAGTAGTTACAACCACTATCAACTGTCCCATAACTCCCATAAGATATTAAAAACATATTTTCAATCACAAGCATTTGTCATTGCTGAAGACAATGCTTATAAATATGTTTATTATGAATACGTCTGTTGCTGATGGCAATATAGAACGAATAGAACCAGTTCCAGAAAAAAACACAAAATGGATATGAAAAGAATTGTAACCAAATACATTGTAAATTTTGTACATTCATCATTCTGTGTTCTATAATCTTATATATTCGCTGTGAACTCTTCATTCTGGAATACTTATATATTTGCTGTTGTCAAACTACAGAGAACAAAATGGATTGCCAACTCCAGACTGGTAGACATCAATGACAAATATAGCAACACAATGGAAATCAGGAACATGCCTCAAGTAATTAGTGTTGGTGATGAGGTGAATGAGATAATTTGATTGAAAAAAATGGATCCGAAAACAGGCAAATTTTGGCAGACAGCGAAACCAAGAATTAAACCGCGGAAAACCGTCTTAAAAAAATTAAGGTATACTGACGCCAGGTTTTATGAACAAAGCAAGGCTTCGAAAGAGGATACCAGCGATACAGGTTATTCTGGCTACTGTTTTAATTGTTGGTTATATGGACACCGAGCTGTGGATTGCCGTCAAAAAAATGTGAGTTCCCCAAGCCCTAACTACGATCATCTTAAAGCTTTTATTGCCAAGCAAAAACAGAAAAGCTTGGAAGAAAGCAGAGATTCAAAAGGGATTTTTCCCTTGGTAAATAAGCCTACCCTGGGATCTAGGGTTTGCACGGACAAGAAATCTGAAAAACGCACTACTACTCGGCTTCCAAAAGTCTTCACTGTAAAGGATTTAGATAGACAGTTGATTCATTTTGCCAAAACAAAGTATGCACTGCAGAATTCAAGCAACCTCGGGATTGTGGGGGCCCTAAAACCCAGAGCTGAACCGGCTAAGCAATCCAATGATCCCCATTCTGCCTTGGGGAGAGGGGGTTTTTCAGTGGCCCGGGCGGATCCCGGGGTTGCTAGGTTGAGAGAATATGAGTGGCAAGAGGTAAAAAGCAAGAAGAAGGTAAGATCACATTTTGTGGAGAGAGTGGAGATTCCTCTAAGTAATTCTTTTGATACACTGAGATTAGAGAAGATCTCTCCAAACATCAGCTCTTATTCTCCCCCCCACATTCGCAATGGGGTTTTGGGAAGGAAGGGAAACTTCAGGGATGAGAATCACAAACGCACTAAGCTAACTGGATCAAATCCAGTTCACACCCCCCCTTCCTTTTCGAAAACCCTAAGTATCGGATCAGGGTATGCTGCGGCTGGGGAGAATATTGAGGATCATTCTTCAGAGCCTCATACACATAAAGACAGGTATTACTCTCCCCCTCACCGTCGATTGGCTGGTAAGCATCCAGTCCATAAACCCAATCTCACGAAAGGTGAACAATTAAAGGTATCTAACTCTGTTTATACACCGCCACATAGGCGAAATAGTAAGCATTTATTTGATCATAATAGAGATAGGACAATTTCTAATTATGAATCTAACAAAGTAATCCTAGAAATCAAATCTATAGCACAGAATCAGAACTATTTTGCAGAAGCAGGTCTTATTGTGCGCTGGAAAGGAGTTGGAGCGAGTTTACTGGACATCACAGAAGCCCTAGAAGCAATGCTCCCATGTGAGGTAAGTATCACCGCCCTCATAGATTTCTTCTTCCTAATAGATTGTAAAAATTCAGAAACCAAAAAGGTAGTATTAGATAGTTTTAATTTAAAATTCAGGCATGAATCCTTTTTTGTAACCAATTGGATGCCTTTGTTCAATCCTTTACACCTAGAAAACTTTGTAGTAGAAAAAGCTATTTGTCTTAGGAATTTACCAATAGAACTTGCTAGCTTAGAATCAATTACCAAAATTGGTAACAAAATAGGTAAATTTATTAGAATTTGTGAAACTATGCCAAACAAATCTGAGAAAATTATCATTGTGAAGATGAATATACATCAGCATTTCATACCTCATATTAGTTTATGTTTTAATTCGAATACAATTATCATTAATCCAATTACCATGGAAAATTTCTTAGAAACTAATCTTAACACTATGATACCTAGAAAATTAACTAATCTCCTAGATAGGAGTTTAGATGTAAACATCAACTTTCATTCGAGTAAAGGGGGCTTCACAATTACAAATGTAAAGGAATGTTCCACGGACAATCTACCTTCCCCACAAATAGTCGAACCCCCCTGTAAGCCTAATAAGGCAGTTGAGGTAATTGGCAATCAAGTTTTGGTCGCTGAGGAACCTCCATTTTTTATGGGGAATCTTACCCCCCATAATATACCTGCTGAAATCAACAGACATGATCCTTTGGTTGATAACCATGTCAACCTAAATTCTGCAAGGATTGAAACACAATCAGAAATTAAAGATAGGCTCCAGTCACCCAGATCGGTAGCCCAAACTGTTCCTACTAGTCATCCTACACAGTCTCCTAATTGCATAGAGGACAATCTAACATCCTCTCAGAATTATGATCCTTCAGTTGCAACATCACAAGGTTACCCCTCTAAGGATGGAAAATGCACCAGAGAAGTTACAGCGGATTATATAGGGGAAACCTTAACTGATGAACTACTGGACCTATTTACAAATGAAATCTGCGATGAAGAGGAGCTTAGATATCAAAAGGATGTCCTAATTAAAGAAATCTTGTTGCTTAGAAATTCTGCAGAGGATAATGACGCCTCATTAGTAAGTCAACAAGAGGTTGAGGAACTAGTAAATAAGACCCCTATGAAAGCCCACCCTAATGATCTGGATATGATGATTGAATCCTATGGACAAGAGAACATTGATGCTGAAGATTCACTCGTTGATCCAGGAAGAGGGTATGGAAATGAAGTTCCGATAGAGGCCCCTAGTTCCTCTCCTCTGCTTAAAGATAATGCAGAAAATAGCATAGAAAACATTGATGGTATTTTTGGTATTACAAATGAAGATAGAGAACTAGGTATTGCCACTAATTTGGAAGGATTATCTTCCCCCAAAATAGACAAGATTAAAAAGAAAAGGGGTAGGAAATCTTTCATAGAGCTTAGAAACATAGCTGGCAATGCTGATAACCAAATAAAGATCTTTGACATTCTGAACAGTGGGAAGGGGAAGTGCCTTCCCAAGGACCAATGAGAGTCACATCCTGGAATGTTAGGGGCCTAAACGCCCCTAACAAACAAAGACTCGTTAAGAGTTATCTAAAAAACTTTGATTCGGAAATTATAATCTTACAAGAAACTAAACTAAGTACAGATGAAAGCATAAAATTAAATAATAAACTTGGCATATGGAAATCAGAATTTGAACCAGCAACAGGGGCATCAGGAGGCCTAGCAGTCTTATGGGACCCCCGAAAAGTTTCTTCCCAAGTCTTGTCTAGTAGTAGCAACTGGATGGTCCTTAGGATTTGCAGCCTAAAATCTAACCTAAAATTCAATTTGATTAATATTTATGGTCCTACACTAAACACAGAAAAGAGAAGGGTTTGGCAGGAAATCCAGTCTATACTACAATCAAGCAAAACAGAGACGCATATCCTAGGAGGAGATTTTAATGCTATTTTGAACATCAATGAAAAATTTGGTGGGTCCAAGTACATTTCACAATCTCAAAAAGATTTCAGTCAATGGGTCACAGATAACAATCTAATTAATATTGAAACCATCAATGGGTCTTTCACTTGGAATAACAGAAGAATGGGCTTTAGTCATATCGCGGAAAAACTAGACAGATTTTTGTTTTTTGGAGAAATGGATAGTTTTGACCAACTCTTAACCGCAGAGATTCTTCCAGATGCTGGATCGGATCACTTCCCCATTAGATTGACCATTACTGAGGATTGTAAACCTAATAGGAACCCGTTTAAATTTGAATTTATGTGGTTCCAGGACCAAGAACTTATCAACCTTTTGGAGAAATGGTGGAACCAAACAACAGTTGAGGGTTCTAAGATGTATAGTCTAGTTAATAAACTCAAAATTATTAAAAACAAAGTCTTGGAATGGAATAAAAACAAATTTAATAACATCTTCGAAGAAAAAATTCAGACCGAACAAGAATTAGAGAATCTTAATAACATAGTCATAGCCCAAGGCATGAACGAAGCAAGCTATCTAAAAGAAAAGGAACTCATGGCTAAATATAATTCAATTTTACTGAAAGAGGAAATCTATTGGAAACAGAAATCCAGGGAAACCTGGCTCAAAGAAGGGGACAATAACACCAAATTCTTCCATCAATCAACCAACCTAAAGAGGAATATTAACAGGATTTCCAAGATTAAAGATGATAGGGGGCAACTCTTGGAAAACCCCAAAGATATCGCAGCTCATATCACCAAATTTTATAACTCTCTTCTTAATAATTTGGAAGCAGCTAATCTTCAAGCACAAAATGAAATGTTAAAGGCCATACCCAAATTGATCACGGATGAGGATAACATCATGATGAATAGCAGATTCACCTTGGAAGAAGTCAAGACTGCATTATTCCAAATGCAGCCAGACAAAGCCCCTGGGCCTGATGGTTTCCAAGCGGGTTTCTTCCAAAAATGTTGGCACTTTATGGGAACAGATATCTGGCAAGCGGTAGAGGCAACCAGGAACTCGGGTACTATCTTATCGGAAATCAACAATACCTTCTTCACTCTTATTCCCAAGAAAAATGATTGCATCGAAGCAGGAGATTTTCGACCTATATCGCTTTGCAACACTATTTACAAGATATTATCTAAGTGTTTGGCGAATAGACTTAAAACTCTTCTGCCGATTTTAATCTCAGAAGAGCAAACCGGTTTCATAACCAATAGATCGATCCTAGATGGCATTATCATTGCCCAAGAATTAGTCCATACCGCACAAGCGACCAAGGAACCAAGTATGTTTATTAAAATTGATATTCAAAAGGCATATGACAAGGTGGACTGGAGATTTCTTTGCAAATGCCTGGAAGCCTTTGGATTTTCCAAGCAATGGATCAATCTCATCTTCAAATGTATCTCTACCCCTAAGATCTCGGTCCTCGTTAATGGTACTCCAGAAGGTTTTTTTGGTATATCGCAAGGCATCAGACAAGGTGACCCATTGTCGCCCTTTCTATATGTTATCATGGCGGAAGCCCTAGGGAGAACTATCAGAAGGAAACAATCAGAAGGTAAGATTACAGGTTTAAAAGCTGCAGATAACATTCCGTACATTACGCACCAACAATTCGCGGATGATACAATCCTCCCTGGATCCGCCAACTGTCAAGAGGCGAAGGCCTTCAAAGATGTCCTTAACCTTTATATGAAGGCCTCTGGTCAACAAGTCAACTCTCAAAAATCAGAGATCTTCTATATTAATACCTTGCCTAATTTGGAAAAGAAAATCTGTGATATCTTTGGTTTTAAACCAGGCAGTTTCCCTTGTAAATATCTTGGTATCGAGTTAGATAAAGGTCTACAATCTTCCAAACTTTGGAAACAAGTACTAGCAAAGGTCCAAGATAAGAAGAGTTCTTGGAAAGGTAAGTGGCTCACTAAGCCAGGAAGAACCATAATGATTAAATCAGTTTTATCTGCCATACCAACTTATCAAATGTCTATTCTCCTACTACCTACTACTATCAAGCACGACTTAGATAGGATGATGAGAGAATTTTATTGGCAAGGCTCATCTGAGGAAAAGAAACTTGCCTTAATTAAGTGGGATAACCTTTGTAAACCTGTTTCTATGGGTGGGCTAGGGATTAAGAATTTACTGTGGCAAAACCGTGCCCTAGGTGCCAAGCTAGTTTGGCGACTCTTCAAGGAGCCTAACACTAAATGGGCTTCTATTTTGCTACACAAGTATATCCCACAGGCCGATCTCATTAATATCTTTAGGGCCCAATCCCATGTTAAAGGATCGTGTGTCTGGAATTTCATTAAGGACTCTATTGGCATAATCAGCAAGTACCTCACTTGGGATGTGGGTCTTGGGGACCGAGCTTTGTTTTGGGAGGACTCCTGGGCAGGTTTCCCCTCGCTACTCAAGGAAGGTTTCTCGCCCAATTTCATAGAAACTTGTAAAGATAGATTTGGGATTTACCTTAAAGACTATATTAAAATAAATGAAGATGATGTATTAAACTCAAGAGGTCTTCCTTCAGATCTACAAAGTCAGAAATTATTCAATATTATAAAGGATAGAAGCATCACTATCAAAAATCGTTCGGATTCCCTTATATGGGCCGGATCCAATAATGGGGAATACTCAGTTAAGGATGGATATAAGACCATAATTCGCGAGAATCATATGGATCATTTAGACATTCCCCTTAATCTCTGTTGGAACAAAGCTTGCCTTCCCAAGGCTGGGATGTTTCTTTGGGCAGCTTTGCACGACAGAATCTTAACCGCTGATAGGATTCGTAAACTAGGCTTCGAGGGGCCTTCTAGGTGTCCCTTATGTGAAAACCAGGAAGAGGATGTGAATCATCTCCTGTTAAGCTGCCCCTTCACCCAGAAGTGCTGGAATTGGCTGCAACAGTCCCTCGATTGGAAGTCTGCTCTACCTGCGGACCTGTTGGGCCACCTCAAAACCTGGCCAGCTCTGTACAAAGACAACCTATATAAGGACATATGGATTATATCCCCCTCCATCCTAGTTTGGGAAGTCTGGAAGGAACGTAACAGAAGAATCTTTACAAACCATAAATTAGATTGGAATAGCATCACTAATAAAATCCAAGCTTCAATATCAGAAAAGATCAATAGCAAACTGCGAGACACTACGTGCTACGAAGACTCTTTCAGAACTTGGGACAACAAGATCAGACTAAAATGGCCCTCATTGATCGTACCGAAACTTTTTGGTAGAGGAGGTAACAAATCAAAATCAAATAGGTCTAATTGCACCTGGATCCCACCGGAGAAAGGTTGGGTCAAGCTAAATTTTGATGGGGCCTCCAGAGGCAACCCTGGGGTTGCAGGTATTGGTGGGATTATCAGGAACTGGATGGGAGAAATTATCTCTAAATTCTCTCAACCCATCAAACCCACTTCAAATAACATGGCAGAATGCCTGGCGGCACTCGAAGGCCTTAAAATCTGCAAAAGACTCAATTTTCCAAAATTAATTATTGAAGGAGATTCTCAAATTATCATTAATGCCATCAGAACTAAAAAGACACCAAATTGGATACTAAATTCTAAAATTGAAGAAATTAATCACATTCTTGAGTCCTTCCCTGAGATTCTTGTAAAACACACCTATCGGGAGGGCAATTCTGACGCAGACAATCTAGCTAATTTAGGAGCAAATGGTATATCCATTTTGGAATAATTTAATTTTGGTTTTCTCCTATATTTTTATACCTAGTCTTGATAACTTATAGTTTCAATATTGATTGTATCCTCCTTTTGAGATGTTGTTAGCATTAGGGGATTTTGCTTACTCCGCTTTCCCTTTTAGAGAATGATTGCGGTGCTGAACTATTAGTTGGATTTGCCATCATTAATATATGCATTTGCTTGTGGCATATAATTACTCGACACTCGTTCCCTTGATCGTGCTCACCCCTACATGTGTACCGCCTTCTTAACTCTTCCAGCTATCGATGGAGCTTACTAGATCTTTCTAGAGTCACCAGTCTATACCTATATAGAGGTCTCTCCATATGACTGATTGTTCTCCTAAGGACCTTAATAGTACTATAAGTTGTTAATGCTAGAATTAATCTAGGTTCATTATTTGTAGTCATGATGTAGATGTGGGCGGCTTGATGTTTTAATGGTTATTCCTGGTTCTCTTTCATTAGGTCCTCTACTAACGATTAACTGCATAATGATATCTAGATTATTACTTGTAGTTTTAATTTATTTATTTAGTAAGATTAGGTAGATGTCACTAATGTTTATAAATAAGATTACATGTATTTTTGTATTTTTATCTTACCAGTATGTATCCCACTCCTTTATGGTCTGTTTAGGATGATTATTTATGCTCTAAATTGCTAACCATGATTTCTAATGAGGTACTCTCGGAACAAGGTCTCACTGCCTAAGGTAAATTTATTCTTAAAGTTGATAAGTTGACCATTGGTTGTCAAGGAAAGTGTTATGCATTTCAGGAGGAAGGACTCAACTCGGCACCAAGTATAAGCTCCCTTTGAAGTTATAGGACCGCAGAATGATATCTCAAAATGTGATCAAAATTGTAACTATCATGGTCATTATAATTTGTAAATTGTTAATTGTTAATTTTTTCGGTAGTGGGTATGCCCACGGACCTATGTATTTATGAAATCTCGACAAAGCTCGAGTCGTGGGAATGCCCACGTATATTTCTATATCAGGTATAGGACTTTTGTCCCGGGCAAGGCTGGAGGTTTTCTCGACCACACTCTTTCCTACCAGCGCCCGCAGCGAGTGGGGTTATACTGTAAAAATTATTTTTAATATTAATAAAATTTTGGCTTCGGCCTTTTACCGATCAAAAAAAACAAAAAAAAAAAAAAAAAAAAAAGTAATTAGTGTTGGTGTTCTTCCTTTTTCTCTTCCACACTTTAGGTAATTGCAAAAGAGCATGAGCTAAGTGTTTTAGGTTGGGGACCTTTGTGGGCCCCATCATTAGTTTTAGGTTTACAATAAGACATCTTTTTAATTAATAGTGGTTTTTTAGTTTAAATGCTGTTTTTAATGTAAAGGACCCCCAAATATTGCCAAATGTCCCCACAAATGAGAGATATCTCTACTTCGCATCAGCAATGGAATACTTCATCCCCGGGACATCCCTGTTGTGGGGCACACACATGAAACCCCAAGAACATGTCCCTAGGGCACAATGGAAAAATGTTTAGGCCATACAAAACTAACATATCCATAAACTGCATTGTTTATTATGGAGATGATAATCATGAAAACCATTTTATTTACACTTCGTACAATGGTAAAGAAAAAAACAATACTCCATTATACTATGGTCACAGTGAATATACAAGTACATTTGGTCATCTTCAAACCTTAATAATAAGAAAAAAAATGTATAAAAGATCTGTATCAAAAAAACAGCTCGAATGGCATTGATAAAATAAAACTTCATATGGTTTTAACTAAAAATGGCACAGTTACTGAAGAAAAAATAAAAGTGGAGAAAAAAGGAAATAATAAATGTTTAAAAATATGATGCATGTGAAAACAGAGTCTAGCAGAATTAATCTAAGGGGATCCAATATGGGGAAGTGACATTTGGTGCACCATTTTAATTGAATCTTTGCATACGGCACTAAAACAAAGTCGAAAATCTGCAGAATAAATCATGTCAACCTATAGAAGAGTGAAAACTGACAACATTGTGTGGCATCATGTAAGGATAATACAAGCGTGCACCAAATTGCTTAGTGAAAGATAGGCCTGTTTATCTACGAGATCATTTCATACAGCAAAAAGCTACTCATGAATGGCTTTTTAAATGGGTATAGAAAAAAAATTTAACACAACTTGCTACATCGATTAAGGAAATTACAATCAATAATTTCAATTTTCAATACCTTTTTTCTACAACTCAGATCCAAAACCAACCTTGATTTTCCAATCAGTAGCACCAAATCCCTAAGCCTCTCCATATCCACCTTGCCATTATTAAAGACATACTGCAAAACAAAAACAAAAAGCTTTAGTTAAGAGAAAAACATATTGTGAATTGTCAACGAGTTAAAACATATTGTGAATTGTCAATGAAGACTACGTACCCAGTAGAAGCCTTAAGAAACTCAGATACCATTTAAGACTTTTTACCCAGTGACAGCCTTAAGAAACTCAAATATCATTGAAACATCCTTAAATTACAAAGTAAAGAGGTGTTTCTATTATTAGACTACTTTCATTGTATGGGAAGAATAAAGAAGAAATCCTGAATCCAAAGGCATTAAACATTTGGGATCCTTGAGATTATCATCGCATAAGCTTTAGTTTCTACTTGAACAGATGAAATAATGGAACTATATGCTTGTTTCGTGTATTAAAATTTGTTAGATTCTAGGTGTGACACATGCCTACACTTAGTCTCCAGTAGTAGCTAGTTTGGAGCTGTAAGTGGTATATTACTTTGGTGGAAAAAATGGTTCCTATTTAAGACAGGTGAAAGAAAGGAGAGCAATCAGAATACCCAGTCAAAGGGATTTAAATGAAAATATTTTGGAACTGTGAAGATTTGAGTAATTTTTTTGCATTTAATTTTAGTTTAAATACCACATGTTATTTGTTGTTTATTAATAAAATATTAAAAATTATGTGTTTCTGAATTGATAGTTTAACTTCCTCTGTATAGATAATTGTTAAGACATTTATGAAAGAGTATTTAATAATTCACAATGCCCTTACAAGTAAGTTTCTTGTAAGAAGCCACCTTCAACAATAAAATTCAATCGATAAACATAAAAAATTTGATGTCCGTATCTTTATGTCAGATTTGCCAAACTTACTCAAGAACAAACATGCCTAGATTGAAGTTCATCTCCCTTGGGTAATAGTCATCTGAATGCTTTTAACCTCAAGATTCCACTGTCTGTTGCATAAAGCTTTTGAATTCAAAATGTGTAAAAAATGTTAATCAGGATAGTCATGAATGATGTATTTAAGATTTAGAACGAATGATTCCTTAAATAGATATTAAAAAGATGATCACGTGAGTCATGTAGGCCCAACCTAACAAAGAAAAATAAACGAATTCCTTAATTCAACAACTTGTGTCCAGCAAGTGTTGGCTCTTTTGGAAGTTCTCTATGATTCAGGTTGCAGCATTGAGTTATTCAGGTGTCAATTCTAAACAGAATTCTAAGATTTTTCAAAAAATTGATTTTTTTGGCATTTCTATGATTTGTGAGGCGCTTCAAAACAGAATCGAAGAGCAATCTTTTGCAACATCCAAATTTGTTCAAAACTTCAACCTATAATCATTGACTTATGACATTGACAAGTGGCACCACAAAGATAACCCCATACCAACAGTCATTATCCAGCCATCATCCTTATCTGTCAATGCTTTTCTACTTGTTGGAATGTTTGTCATTGATGTCAAGAAGATATTCATATCTTTGATGAATGAATGAGATTAATAGACAATTGAATATGGTCATTGATGTCAAAGGTACATAGATTGTTATTGATGTCAAAAGTGATCTATGCATCTGGGGTACTTCCTTGTAGCAATAGCGTTAAGGATGCAATTTGTTTGAAGTTACATGAAATGTCTTTGTTACAAGTTGTTACAACAGATCAAATTATGAAATTGTCTTATGACAATATGAATTCACAATTTCATGATCATAGGGCATTCTACAATCAGTTGTAATCAGCAATCAGGATTCTGCAGAACGAAGGTGATGAGGCTTGTTCGATAGATCAACAGCATTTGATTATTCTTTCCCCCTCTAAGCAACAGTGATTCCCTCTAGACGGGATGAAGGATTAGTTAGGAATAAACAACAATGATTAGAGGGGCATGTTAGCATGAAGAGACACCCGCTTCATGAAGGGACACTCCTCAATTCACGGGTCACAACTTTAGAGGAAGGGCACAGCCCTCCAGCCCTGATGGAGGGGTATAAGAAGATCACGCCCATCATGCAACAAGGATGAAAAAAAGAGACATCAGATTCAGACATTGACAATCCGACTCGGCATACAGTAATAATAATATCTCTGCAATTTGGTACGGGAATGATATTAGTTAACAATATGATGATATTTATTTAAATTGCTCTTTGAACCAATATAGGCTAGCTAGAACATAATGTTGATATACTCTCTTTTATATATATATATATATATATATATTTGTATCATACAATCTGTTATATTGTAAATGAGGACAATAATGCATAATCTTTATGTGTTTGATTAATGCTATCAATCATGGTTAAGGAATAAGGGGATACAATTAGGGGAAACAGTGATGAAGTCCTTTCCCAAGTATGCCACCTCATTGTGGTGACCGAATGGTCCCATGAGGACAAGGGGGCACAAGGAGTATTGCCCTTGGGATTAGGAGGAAAAGATTTTGGGGAGACCGTATAGTAATTGTCCTAACTTCCCTATCATGATTGGCCATGAGATTAAGGAATTCGGATCATAGGGGTTGTTCATGTGTTTTTTATGACACTTCAAACACAAAATAAAATATTAAGTATTCTATACTCTCTTGAATAAGGAAACCTCGAATGCTAAACTTCGTAATCAAACAAGGCAACCCCAGGGTTTACAATGTGAACAATCAACTTTAATGATGGATAGGCTCAGTGCATTGATGTGATATTGCAGGTAAACACAAAGGGACTTAGGTTTGCTAGAACATGGAAACTAACTTAAACTAGCTTGAAAATAAAAGACAAAAGAGATAAGGTTGGAGAAATCTAATCTAAACCTAAGGACAATGATGACAATAGATAGTGCTTAGATAGATAGATTCCATAAATCAAGCCTTGCTTCGCCATGAGGAAACAACTACACAAAACTCATGCAATCTCCAAAGATAACGAAGGATTTTCATATTGTAAAACATTCATCCAAATACCCAATACTAGCCCAATCCAAATGAACATCCACAACCAAACTAGTGCTTAATTAGGTTCAGACTAACCATGCACTGCAATTTGCAATCAACAAACTACAAATGGTACTGTTGTGACGTTTTCACACATCGCCCCATTGCAAATGGGGACCCATGTTTTTTTTGCTCGTTTTGCTCGTTTTCGCTTTGCTTTTTCTAGGGTTTTGTTAGTTTGTTAGTTGTCTGGATTTAGGGTCAAGCCTTAGGGTTCTAATTACCGTCTTTTCGGACCAAAATCCAGTCGTTTTTGAGGGCTTTTGAGTTTCCTTTTCTAGAATGCAAATTTTGAATGAAATGAATTCGCCAGAATGGTCTAATTTTCAATTGGAATGTTGAGGCAGAGCTTAAATTTGTCTAAGTGTTGAAGATGAAATGTGAATTTTTGTCCAATTGAATATTTTTGACCAAATTTTGACTTTTTTGAATTTTGATCCTAGGCATTTCAAATGATTTGTTTTCGCCTTGTGAAGTGATAAAATGTGTAAAATCATGATATTTTGGCCTGTAGGAGCAAAATCGCTCCTGTCCCTCAGTGAAGGACAGGAGCTCAATCTCAAATATCTCATCATTCTTGCAGGGTCAAGATGAATTACGAATTGGAAATGATGGAGAAAGGCGAGATCTTTCCATTGAATATAAATTGAAGATTTTCATGAGCACAGAAATGCCTCCAGGGGAAAGATCGCTCCTGTCCCTCAGTGAAGGACCGGAGCTACAAATTCAATTTCGCCTTGTCCTTGCAAGATTTTGATGACTTAATGATTTGAGGACGTCCAAAGGAAGATGCTTTGCCAAATGAATATAATTTGAGATGCAAAAACGAAGGAGAATGACCTATATTGACCAAATCGCTCCTGTCCCTCTCCAAGGGACCAGGGCGAGGTACCTTGTAGCTCTCGTCCCTCTCCCAGGGACCAGAGCGATTTCCTTCATTATGCAAAATCCAGACAAAGGTCAAGGCAAGTTTACAAACAAGGAAAAACATGAGATAAATGCGTTGAATATAAATTGAAGATTTTTGGGACGTCCCTAACAGTGCTAATTGCCTAAATCGCTCCTGTCCCTCAGTGAAGGACCGGAGCTACAAATCCAATTTTGCTTTGTCCTTGCAAGATTTTAACGTCTTGACGATGTGAGAAGGTCCAAAGAGGTACATTTTATCAAATGAATATAACTTGAAGTGCTGTCGGGGAGATCAACAGGGTAGCAAGTCCGGCTTGAGTGAGGTCCTGATCCTGAAATTTGGCTAAGTCTGGAATGCCCTGATCCTGAATTTGACTAAGTCTGGAAACTGAAAAAACCTCCAAAAACTAGATTTTGCAATATAACTCCTGGAGGTCTGAAACCACTCTCAAACATCCTGAAAGTATATATGGAATATAACTTAAAGTATAAGAAAGAAGAAACATAGAAGGAAATGTCACTTATACTTAAATGTTATATTCCATTAAAATTGTCCTGATCGAGAGTGCGAAAAGTCAAATTTCGCTCGTGTCCTTCTCCAAGGGTCCAGAGCGAAAAGCGCTCCTGTCCCTCTCCAAGGGACCAAGGCGAATCGCTCGTGTCCCTTACCAAGGGTCCAGAGCGAAAATGCTTAGTTGAGCCATTCCTGACCTTGTTTGGACGAATCGAGACATCAAAGGCATGGTGAAGGACGAAATGAGCATGATAGAACATCCAGACTTGATCAAAAACAATGAAATGATGAAGTTTTGCCTAGAGGGTCAAATTCGCTCCTGTCCCTCACTGAAGGACCAGAGCGAAATTCTTCATAAGGTACGTTCTGGGCAAAGATCAAGCAAATTTTATGTTCGAAGGCAAGAAAGGAGGTCAATCGAACCCGTTGAAGACAAATTGAAGATTATCAAACGTCAACAAAGGACCAAAATGCTTAAGTTCGCTCCTGTCCCTCAGGAAGGGACCAGAGCGATTTTTGTTGTAGATGATTTTCTCGCCAAATTTCAACCGATCTCAAGGCATGAAGGCAAGAAAGGAGGCATTACGAATCCGTTGAATATAATTTTCGAAGGTGATGAAGTGAAATGAGGCCCACAAGAGCAAAATCGCTCCTGTCCCTCAGTCAGGGACCAGGGCGATGAGGTACGTATCTTCCCACTTTTTCATTTTTGGGCGCTAAACAAACATTTTTTAAATTTATTTAAATGCTAGAAAAAAATCGATATTTAATTAAAAGCATTTAAATAGCGCATGGTATGTATTTATTAATTATTTTTTGCCTTTGTAAAAAATCGAAATTTATTAATTAAAAATAAAGGCATTTAATAATTAATTATTAATTTAATAAAAATCAAAAGGGAGCGCTTGGGTTTATTTTGTCAAGGTCGGCCTTTATTATTTATTTTAAAAATCGTTTTAATTGCTATATTTTGCAAAAAGTCGGCCTAAATGGTGGTGAGAGGTGTGAGCGCTATAAAGGGAGGGGTAGTTTATTTCATTTTCACATCATCATTTATCATCTCTCATATGCAACTTGGAGAAGGCAAAGGAGGAACGAATTTCATTTCAAGCTAGAAGGCGCTAGTAACTTCCAAGGTGGTGCGAATTTAGAGTTTCCATTTGTGCGAACTTGTCAAATCCATTGGAGATCACGTTAAAGACTTGAAGGGTGGTGAAGTTGATAATTTGAAGAGGAGATCATGTTGAAGACTATTTAATGTCAATTTTGCCTAGGCGATTTTGTCCTTTTTGCATTCTAGAGTTAAGCTCTCAAAGAGGTATGACGATATGGATTTATTGTTTTAATTTCGAATTTTGATTGTCATTGCCTTAATTTTGGAATTTTGTTTTGCCTTAGCTCAGTTGTTTTTAGGAAATGATTAATAAAGGACTTATCATTAAGTTTCCTAAAAAATTGCTCTCTAATTTATGTTATGTATTGCAAAATCATGTTACTAATTTTGAAATGTTGTGTAGGCGTCAAATGGAGGTCTCTTCAAGGAAAATCAAGCCGGATCAAGGACGGTCTTCGCCAGGACGATCAAGCCAAGACATGGGCGACCTCTTTCAATCCAGCGTTCCAAGGCGAGGTACATCGTCATCCTGCACATCAAGGACAAAAGGAGTTAGAACAAGAGTTAATTAAAGATAGCCTCTCAACGACATCAAATTGAATATCTAGCAAGTTCCAAGTGTCAAATGAGGTGGCGTCCTAGTCATCATTTCTCCAATCAGTGAAGTCCATCTCAGCATGTCCAGATTCAATGTACTTAACTCATGGAAGGTGGCACAAACTCCGATGTACCTACCCCGGCTATCCATTGGTCGATTTTTCTAAAAGGGACATGTGTCCAAGCAATACAATTTTATCATTGGTCAAACATTAAATGTTATGTAATGGTTGTAACAAACCCTAATTAGGGTTTTCATTGTAAAATCTTGGCCATTGATCTTGAATTGATCTAAGCCATCAAATTGTATTGTGGGCACTATATAAGCCCAGGCATTTCATTTTGTAAAAAAATAATTTTAGATGATTAGAGAGAGTTGTAAATAGTTGGAAGAGTTAGAATATAGTTGATAGAATAGCAATTAGAGTAGAATAGGAGGACAAGGCAAGAAATTGTTGCCATTGATTGTAAACAAACTCCATTTTCATTGAAGTAATGGTGAAATATGTCGTTTTCTTGCAATTTGCATGGTTTCTTGTTGAAGTCTTCAATCTTAGATGGTAGATAATTAGATGAATGGAGGAAATGTGATTGATTGATGGTGGAATTCGTACATCCATACTACTAGCAGTTTGTTAATTGCAGACTTGCCTTGCGTAGTCAACTGGAATCATTCAGCTTAAGCTCAATTTCAATTTGTCGCCTCTTCATTGATATGCATCAACTTGGATGGTATCTATGCCTGCGGTGATGATTTGAACATCATAAAGCTTCCCTAGAAGATCGCACTAGTCTTGTGTAGATGTTCCATTGATGTCAAAACAAGATCTAGTTAGAGTTTCATCAAAAGGTCAAGTCATTGCTCCTACATTCTTAGTATTAGGATTAGATCCTCTCTTCGCCCTTATCCTTTTTCCATTTTTTTTTAATCTAAGTTAGTAAGAGCCTGTGTCCAGCAAAGCAGATCGGAAGTTCAATGTAAGTCCCCTTGTGATTCCAGCAAATCACATCATACCACTGGAGCTTGTCCACACGTGGAGACCCCACTAAAAGAACCTTGGAGTCTACCTAACTGATCCTTTACGCGAATCTTCAGCAGTTAGAGACTATTTTCTCAAGAGAGGATAAGATGCCTTTAGGTATTTTATTCTGTGTATGATTGTGTACAAAATACACGTCAACAGGTACGAACCGAAATTCCATCAAACATCTTCACGTTTCTCAATTACAATCAATGAACTTCAACTAACTTTGAGAAGTAACAAGAAACCATGTAGAATGTAAAAACACAACACAAAGATCCACCATAGCTTCAATGAAAGTTATGTATTGATTTCAACGAGTCTTGGCAACAATCTTTGGTTTCCTCCTCCTCTACTCTATTCTATTAACTATTCTATAACTATTGATCTATTGCTCTATTAACCTTTACAAATGAGAAGGCAAAGCCTTATATAGAGCTCTAGGTTACAAATGAAGGGCCTGAATTTATTGTGAATCAACGGCTAAGATAATTCAAAGAAACCCTAATTAGGGTAGTTGCAACAACCATCACCTTAAAATAAATATTTGACAAATGTGAAAATTAGAACATTTTGGACACATGTCCTTTGAATGTAGACAAGTGAGAGATGAGGTTAGGTACATTGAATCTTATTTGATGTAGTGCCACATGTCACTTGCTCTTCTTGGAATGAGTCAGGTTCAATCAGTGAAACGAGACTCGCCCAGACTCGGCGAGTCCGAGTACGAGTCAGGCCTGGCGAGTCCCAGGGGCTCGGACTCAGACTCGCCGAGTTGGCGAGTTTGGCCCAAACTCGCCAAACTCGGCGAGTCCCGAGCCTCAGACTCAGCCGGCGTTAACTTGGAAAAAGACAAAAAAAAAACAGTTTTAAATGCTTTTTCAAATCCGTTTTTTTGGGTTAATTATCTCCTATCCCTAAAAGTGAACTTCATTTCATTCACTTGCAAAAATAGGAGGAGTAAAGTGAGTTGGGAAGAAAAACAAGGGTGCATAGAAGAAAAACTAGCAAGGAGGAAGCTCAAGTTTTCTTCAATTTGTCACATTGGAGCTGCATTGGGTTTGGATTTGCTGCATCAAGAGTTGGATAGGAAGAGTTTGCAGCTCATTTCAAGCTTGTTGTAAGAGGTAAGATTGTTTTTTTGAAGATTATTTTGTTTCTTGTATGCAAAAATTCCATTTTCTATTCATTTATTTTGAGAGTTTTACATTTTCTTTCAAAATCTTTTGTATGTTTGTATGTAGCATGTAGTATGTAGTTGTAGTGTTGTACTATGTAGGGTTTGTAAAAAAAAAATTTTAAAAGTAGGGTTTGACAAACCCTACTTTAGATTTTTTGAATGTATGTATTAATTTTATTTTGTATTTGTAATGTTTTATTGCAGCAAACTTCACTTTATTATTTGCCTCAACTTCAAGTTTCACAAAACTATCCTAAGATGTCTACTTCAGCTTCTAGACCCCCCATTAGAAAGGACCCTGCTTGGAAATATCATGAGGATTTTCCAAGGCAAGGAAAGGAGCAAACAAAATGTATGTTTTGCCAAACAATATTCCATGGAGGTATATATAGGCTGAAATACCATATTGCTGGTGTGCGTGGACATGATGCCGAACCATGCCTAAAAGCAGTCCCTGAGGCCGTACGTGAATGTTATGTAATGGTTGAGGAGATTGAAAGGAAAATGAAACAAAAGGAGGATCGAGCGACCATTGGGAGAGAGATAGTTTTTGGAAGAGGGACACAGTTAGGTTGTGTTGGAGGCCCTTCTTCCTTACCTCCATATCGTCCCACTCAGTTTGCTACTGCTGGTGCTTCCGTTTTTTGCTTCTACTTCTATAAGTGGCGGTGCCACCGCCACTTCTCATGCTCCTACCACTAGTAGTTGTAGTGGGAGTGTTACCATTGGACCTAGGATTCGTAAATCTAGGTTGGATTCCTTCTTTGTGCCTCGCACTACTCCTGGGTCCCAACCATCGCTTGAGGGCATGGGTTGGAACAAGGAGGTCCATGATGCTACTAAAATGGCAGTTGGCAGGTTTTGGAGCTACAGCTATATTCCATTCTTTGTAGCCAGGTGAATGTTTTACTAGCTTTTATGTTTGATAACTTTGATTGTTTTAATTTGTATACTTAACTTATCTCATTGAATTTTTATACTTAACTTATCTCATTGAGTTTCTTTGCGACAGGTCTCCTTATTGGCAACAAATGGTTGATGCCATTACCATATGTGGGGCGGGGTTCAAAGCCCCTAGTGAGAGTGATTTGAGGGGACCCATTTTGTCTCAAATGGTGGATGATGTGAAGAAGGATTTAGATGAACAACGCCAGATATGGAGCACTAAAGGTTGCACCATCATGACTGATGGTTGGACGGATAGGAGAAATAGAACTCTCCTTAATTTTCTTGTTTCTTCCCCAGGTGATTGATTAATTTTAGTTTCATATAGTCTTTAATTTTTTATTTTTTATCTAATGGTTTATTGAATGATCATTGACCTAGCTTTATTTTTTTATTTCAAGGGGCACCGTTTTCATCAAGTCCATTGATGCCTCCGCCCATTGCAAGAATGCCACCTACAGTGATGGTATTTCCCTACTCTTACCTTATATTTTTTATGTACTAAATGCGTTCATCAAATATTGTTAGTCCATGTATTCCCATTTGGAAAATGATGTAATATTGGGCAGTGTTGGGAATATTACATCATTCCCGTAGGGTTTTATTTGTTATTTGATCATGGTTTATTTGACTATAATATGAGCTGTTAAAGCAACTCATATATTTAGGAGTTTGTTTATTATTTAGTCCTTCAACTATCTACGTAAGGAATGCTAAAGAAGATTTCCTATAAAACAGTATATACAAGTCCTATAAATATACAAATGTATTGAGCAAAATAAGAGAATAGAAGCATAATATTATTATGTGTGCAAAATTTTCTATTTAGCTTCTATAATTTCTGCCCAGAACTCTAATACACATCTCTTGATTCTGTACTTTGCACTTGGCAAGAATGAGCATGGAGAATGCAGATCCATCCTTGAGGAAGTACCAATCTATTAGAAGAATGTTGGGATGAGCTAGAGAAAACATGTAATGGCATTATTCTTTTCCTACAATTGAGGACTCCAAAGTACCACAAGCCATGCTCCCATTTACTTTGTCATGTACCAAATCATCCACTCACAAGCTTAAGGCAAACACATCGTCAAATCCTACATAAATGGTGAACCAAGAATCAAAACCATGAAACCATCGATCAGATCTGAGTTTTAATGCATTACAAATAATTCCTTTAAAACTCAAAGGAATTTGCAAGTTAAGGTGTGAAGCAAATTTGCAGTCTTGCAAATCGTGCATGGAGCTCAAAGTCCTAAGTGAACTAAAGAAGGCGGTGACTAAGTGAATGTGCCAAACAATTTTGCAATCTTGCAAACTGTGCAACTTAGAATTTTCCCATTTTTGCAATAATGTGGTCATGCCAAGGCAATCTAAGAATTGAACATTGTAAATTTAAATAGTTTATTCAGTTTAACCACCTTTGACTTGACCTCTTAAGGGATGAAATTCAAACATCACAGGCAAAAAAAACAAGGCACACAAGAGGGGAAGGGCATAGACACTAAGTCCAAAACAACTATTGGGATCGATAAAATGGATCTTGGATTGGATATCAACGGGAATCCTACAGGAAACAAACTGAATTGGAAGTACCAAAAGCACAACAAAGGTTCTCATGCTAGGGTAGCCAGACACAATAAAGGATCAAGATGACAAACACTGAATGGTTTCCTAATTTTACCAAAAATTATGGGCATTGTTGCAAGGACACCAACAAAATTCTTCTTGGTGGGTGGCATTCATTTCATCCCTCATGTAGATTAGGTGAGTCTTTGAGCTCCCTACAAAATAGCTACCAAAACAGTTCCCTAGCAATATGGTAAAGATTAAAGAAGCCATCAAGGCCATGATTCTGATGGCAAAGACTGAATCATTAGTGGTCATGGGAAGAAGTCAGGCTCAAAAGACGTTCTGGTGGTGCATCTGGACTATCTTCTTCAACAACTTTGGCCTCTAATGGAGATATTTTTGTTTTTTCAAATGTTGTGCTGCATATAATTAAATCCTATAGTTGAGCATGGAAATAGATCTGCTCTCTGTTTCATTTTGTTTTAGGGGTCTGCTAGAATATTAATGATATTGATGAGGTTGGCGGTTCTTTGTAATGCAGCCTCTCTTTTTTTGGAGGGTTACAAGAGTGGCTAGATGATCACATGGTTTGAAGCTTTTTTGCTTTCTTTGAACGGGAAGGGAAATGGTAGATATGACTGAAAAGAGCCTTTGTAATTTCTCCATATAGAGTTAGCCTCTGGATTTTTTATTCTTATTTTATCAATAAAAAGGAAGTGAACTCTAACCACAAATTTCCAACTAATAAAGAGACAATTGTCATGTACCTAGCAAACGCATACACAATAAATATGTAATAACTGCATATTGAATATAGAAAAAAGAATATAATAAAAGATATGTGAGAATAATGAATAAGATGATAGGTCATTTATATTCAGATTGGGGGCAAATTTGATTGGGCATGCCCCATCAAAAAAGGAAGCCATGTCTCCTAGAAATGACAATAACTAATTAACATTAAACGGGCATATTCAGATTAGGGGCAAATTGACCTTCCAATGTTCATTGGCACTGACCTAGGTAAAAATGTTTACTTGCACACAGAAATAAATGTGTGCATAGAATTGTCTGGTTGAACCTAATGACAACATGATAGAAGTAGGCAGGAAGAGTGCTCAAATCGTTTATATGGTAGTGTGAGAATACAAAAGGGTCTACAAGCTCTTAGCATGGATTTCTACGTGATTTTCAAAAAAGATTAGAGCCAGCTGAAACCAACTATCTTAATATATAGTAAAGCACACCTTTGTTGTCAATAGATGAATATACATAAGAATGGTAAATGTTATCACCCTAATATCAAGTATTCATACAGAAAAATTAATTCAGTATTGCATCAGGAACTAAAATGAGAAATTCGATTTATTCAGTTTATAAATAAGCTCCATAGAATTACTCTCCAAGCAATATAGCAATAGAGGGAAGATTAATTTCATCCCCGAAGTTGGGGATTCTTAGCCTATTTTTAGTCAGAGGCCCTTGATTTTATTGAACCATCTCCCACAAAATCTTGGCTCAAGAAGAAATGTGACTATTACATGTCCTGACAATTCTAAAGGCTAATACAAATGAAAACAAGTAATTTGTGAATTGAATTTTAAAAGAGGATTTGACTAGATATAAAACTCCACATCATCATCACGAAGTCAAGGAAAATAGGAAGTAACTAAGGAAAACGCAGCCTCTTCCAAAAAAACATGGGGATTGAGGCCATAAAACAGTAAGCAGGCCCTATCTGAATGAGAATGAAATGGATATTACCCGAAGAATGGGACCCCTGACGTGTGCTCTAATCAATCCAATGATTGGTCGATTTGGTAAACTACAAATCCTCTTTGAAAAAAATCCAAATTTGAAATGTAAAAAACAGAGAATTTGACTGAAAATAAAAGATATTATATTGCCAATACAAAAGAACTGATTTAAATGCATTTTTTTCAAAAAACACAAATAATTCATGATTTAATTGCCTTGTAAATAATGCCAAGGATTAGACCAAGAAACCAGTGATCCCATTTGGATCAGATTGTCAGCATGACCAATCTGTGATTAATTGCTATTTCTTCTTAGGCCTAGGTTAAAAATATAGAAATTTGCTTTTTGAGACCTCTCTTTCTATACATTTATGTGCTTGTGGCATGTGCATATTATCATATACTTATAAGTTATATCTGTACTATACAGAAAAGGTAATTGCATTCATAGCCTTCTTTTATGAAACAATACTTATTATTTGAGCACAACAAACTTCAGAAAGCTACTAGAACTTTAAAGCCAATCATCATAAAATCTTAGCAATGCAAATTGATTTGGCCTTCAGCAAAGAAGATTAGATTATGTTTCAAATTTCAATCACAAAAGAGCTCTTTTATTCTTGTGCATACACTTGAAACATGTTCTATGTCCAAAATCATGCACACAAATTCACTCATAAACAAAAGTTGCTAGAACACAATTTCCCCATTATTACATTCTGGCTACATATAAATACCTCCCTAACTAACAGGAATCATATTTGCTTCTTAAAGAATATTCTCTATTATTGCACATTAAAACATTTGAAAAACATTGAAATCTCAAAAGTAACAAAGAAATTTAAATTCACTTACTGAGGTAACAATCACATGACTTGCTCCTGCTTCAAGATACATGCGAGCATTATCTCCACTAATACCACCCCCGACTTGCAGACCACCTAACCAATGATGTTTGTTTAAAACTTTGTTGGAAACCACAAAAGAGACTAAGATATTCTACCAAAAGGAGATTACATAAGTATGATATTTATTTTAAAGAACACACATAATTTAGTTTTTTGCATCAGGCTTACCTATTCATTAAGACATCAGTGTGTGGCAAACTTAAAACACAGGCAAGACTAGTCTTATCTTCATACAACTCTTTTCTAAATGGAAATCATAAGAAATGGGTTGGAAATGCGGCATACTTTGAAATGATTAGTTTTTCTTCAACAGGAATGGCCCTCTTTTTTTTTCATTATTTGGCAAAATGTTGATTTGTGTCTTGATTTGTAAATGTTGGAGTGGCTTGGACATGCTACAATTTTTTCTAAGACTGGTGATTGCCATACACCTGTCTATGCATGAGTTTGTGTGAAGAGAATTCCTTATGAACCAACACACTTGCAGAGGTTCATCAAACAGGGCTGGCATCTAGCATCATACCTTTGTGCAATGACCATTGTCGCTCTCGAGCATTTACTAGACTATGGTAGATGAGAAATTAAAAGAATCTGCTTGCTGCATGCAGTAAGTTAATGTCCAACTCACATGCAGCTTAACCTAGAACCCTATATTGACTCAGTAGCATGTTTGGCACCTTACTTTGAACACCTCTGCCCAAGCATTGATGGCAATAGTGAGCAAGAAAAAATGGGTCGTCCTTATTGACAGAGATTGTCCACTAGACTGGCTGAATAAAAGGTAGAAATTTAGAAAAGCAAGTGAGATCATAGAGTGCTTAGGGTTTGTAGACACAGAAGAAGACATTTTGTCATGCCATAAATAAATAAATATGAATAAGATGTCAATTAAAGTTTGAGTCTATAACTAGTTGTCATGTAATGTACAAAAGATTACTTTAAATTCCATGTTATGACTTGAAGTTTCCTACAAGTAGTCCAGGTAGTTTTTACCAATAAATACACCTTTTGTGGCCAACATTCTACGAATATTGTAACTTGTCGAATGAAGGTTGAGACAGCTCTATTCTATTCTCTTTTGCCACTTGATATGGACGCATTCTACATCACAAACATTCTTGATGAAAATTTAAAGCATATATAGTTTTCTTGGCAATTTGATGATATATATAGTTTTCTGAGTGTCATGTCCCCGCCATGACACCAGATCAAAATATCTAACAGCACCTTACTTGCTGGAAATTTTCTTACATTAAGTAAGACTTCACAATTTCCAAAGATAATCAGAACATCAACAGCAGCACGTGTTAACCACAGCAGGTCGGGTATACTAAGGCTTGATGTTGAACAAGAAATTGTTAGAAGAGATCAAACTTCTCCCTCCCCCTTAATCGCAGCGATCTCTAGGATGATATCAAGGATTAATTAAGAATTAAAAATCATGATTTGTAAGAGCGATTTAGTAATGAGTGGACATCCGATTGGCAAGGAGACACCTCTCATCCCAACGGTCACCACTTTGGGAAAGGGCATAACCTTCCAATCCTGATGAAGGAGCATAAGAGAACAACACCCATGCATTCAAGGAAGGATCAATCAGGATCAGCTTGGATTTAAGGCAGTCATATTCAGGCATATAGAAATTTAATATTATAACTGTGATTCGGTATGAAATATAAATTGAAATTCCTATGGTAGACAACATAATGGATCTCAATTAAATTTACTTGTTTATGAATAATGTGTGTGCAATCTAGGAATATGGTATCATTAGCAATAATGTGTAATTCTTTGTATGTTTAAATGCTACAATCAGCCATGACAGGGATTAAAAGGAGGGGAAACAGCGATGAGGTCCTCTTCTAAGTACGCCACCTCAAGGTGGTTGACCGGTGGTCCCATGAGGCCAAGGGGGTGCAAGGAGTACCGCCCTTGGGTTTAGAAGGGAAGGACTTTTAGGACACCCTATTGTAAATGCACCTCAACCCTCTATCATGGTGGATCAATAGACTGAGGAGTCCAATCATAGGGAATGGAATAGATGACATGATGAAGGGGAAACGGATATAGGACACCACACTAGGTACACCACCTCATATGGATGGTAAGGGCCAGTTGAGGCCAAGAGGGATGGTATATCCGCTCTAGGGACTAGATTAGAGGATCAAGTCACCTTATCGTAGCTTCCCTATGGTTGAATTTCCCCAATAAATTAGAGATATCTTATGATTAAAGTTTATGTTCCTAACCCTAGTAGGATTTTTAGGGCAAAAAACTAGGGCATTTAAAAAGGAGACATTACACTGAGGCTTTCACTAAGCGTGGAAATGAGTCATAATTGCTGGTGGCACATACCCATAGAGTGCCTCAAATAGCATCATCATTGTAGAAATGTGAATGTATGATTGTCCTACTATCGTGCCAAAGGTATATCATTTGAACCATTCAATTTTCTTGTCACAAAGAATGCAAAGGAGGTATCCTTCTGAACACTTTTTTTACCAATTAATTTATTCATCTGATTGGGGATGATACAAGATCATGTGCCTTAATCAAGTTCCCAATGCTAAAAACTTTGTTCAAAAATTACAAATGAATATTTGATCTCTGACAATTACATTATTTTCAAATTTACCATAAAGTTTCTAGGTGCACTCAATAAATAACTTCCCAACAGTGCAAGTGAAAAATGAATGAGCAAAACTGCAGTAATGTGCATAGTTTTTGAGTATCAACAACCACCATGATGACTCTCACACCCTCTGACTAAGGGTGATAAAAGGTCCTATGCATAAATTTTATCCCCAATGCTCCAAAAACAATATTTCAAAAATTATTAATGAGTATTGTACGTCAATACATTATTTTCAAACTTTCCATAAAGTTTCCAAGTGCGCTCAATAAATAACTTCACAATATTGCAAGTCAAAAATGGATAAGCCAAACTGCAGAAACGTGCATAGATTTCCATTATCAACAACCACCATGATGATTCTCACCACCTCTCACTTTGGGAAGATAAAGTAGGAGCCATCAAATGGTGAGAGCAGACAGTTGTTTAACACCATATATAAACATGCCTTCTTGTTTTTATTAATGGGCTCTCCTTTAATATTCACAATAAAAACCTATTATGAGTATTTTAATTGGTGAGCCCTCTTTTAGTTGAGTTTTCAACTTCCTCCAATGGTACTATTTTCCTTCTTACATCCCTTTGCAAAATGCTAGAACACAGCATTGGATCTTTCCCATCAAAAGCTGTTGTTCTTTCTTATTTAATGTACCACAGGCCTCAGCAAATAAACAATTTTCATTCACCCTAATCAATCTCTTAAACTGCAGGCCTCAACTTCCAAATAGGCCTTTGAACACTTGCACAGCCTTCTATTTGCTACACAGGCTGCTTCTCATTCTCATAGGCTGCCCACTCACATTGCCACGGTAACCTTTTAAACTTACATTGCCACATATTGCTTCAAGACACCATGCTAGAGTTCTACTTGTTATGGACAGCCTTCAATCCCTCAATTAATACTACCCTTTCCAAACTAAACATGGGCTTTTAGTCCTTTTGTGCAGGCTTCATTGCTGATACCCGTGTGGCCTCCTTGTCCTTTCCACGGTCATTTACTTGTCTTTATTTGCATGGGCTTATTTTCTTCCTGCACCAGACTTCACTTCATATTACTCGGGAAGGTTGCATTTCATATGACTTGCAGGGTTTTTCTACCTCTGCTCAGGCCATTTTAAACACTAACACAGGTTTTCAACATTGCTCTTGTTGGATTCTTCTTCGTTGCCAATGCCTTTCCTATTTGTTCTCTACACATGAATACTTGTTACACTACAACCTGTGCACTGTGTATGCATATCAATAGCTTGCATACTGTAGAGGAAGATCTCACCAATATAACTGCAGCTGCTTTGTTGAACACTTCAGAGGGAATGAACCATCTTTCCATATACATCTCACACAAATACTTTATTGTTTCAACAGTGCTTGCCCTCAAGCATACATAAACAAAGTAGATAAATGTGTCTTAACTGATTGTTTGTCAAACTCCACGACCCTCTTAGCAGCAGCATCAATTTGCTTTTTGCTTCTCATCTTTAGCTTCTTTTTTTAATATTGAAAAAGATTTCACAAATATGGCTCATAAAACAATTGTAATAACAAGGATACAAAAAAAATGTCAAAAACTATAACAAAACCCAACACAAAAAGCCTCATAGAACAAACATGTAAAAGTATCTTGAACAGCTACATATCCATAAACTAATCATAATGATCAGCAAGACCGAAACAGTCCTCATATGCAAGTCCGCAATAAAAAACTATGCAGTAGCATTCTTCTTCTTTTCATTTCTGCCATCTCCTCAGCTTGAATGACTCCCTGAATCTTTTTGGCAAGGTCTACTGCATATTTAAGGCACTTTCTAACCCACCATTCTAGAAATGCAAACACAGGAACATTATCAAAGATACCAAGATCATCCACTCCAAACAAATCATCAGAATCAGATTCATCAGCAACACCCCTTTTAAATTGTACTTTATGAACTAGGTGCCTTGCACTATCTCTCTTGATCTCATCCTCTAGAAATCCACCTGTTCACAAACCTACATGTAGATCAAAAAAATAGTGACATTAATGGATAAATCAGTGCTCCTTCCTTGGAAGACATGCAAGTTCCTATTTGACCATACAAACCATAAAATTTCAGTAGACAGAACCAACCAAAAATTTATGAACAATTACTCAATATCAGAATTTTCAAACTGAACAAATAAAAATCCCATCAAGATATAGATTTACCCCAACAGAATTCCAAACAGCTTTGGCAAAAGGACGCTCAAAGAAGAGGTGCTTAGAGGATTCACATGACCCACATGCTCGAAACAAATATTTACCAGACCCAAGTGTTTCACCTAGAGCCAACCTCGTCATAATTATAAACCATCTAAAAAGGAATTTTTTGGTTCAATGACACTAGATGAAATATTTCCAAGCCTAGCTATCCATCTAGCCTTGGAATCGTCTACTCCCACAAAGGGAGTTGAAGTGAAAAAGGAACTTCGACAGCATCCCATAAACATTCTTAACAGTGGCATCTAACAGTTTGTCCCAACAGCTCCAAAATAACTATCCCATAGTCTCAAGCCTATAGTTCTTTTCCAATACTGGATGATCAACACCAATGCCAAAAAATATCAAGGAGTAAGTTTTTTTTCCAAGTATAAAGCAAATCAAACAAAACCCTGAAAGCATCTCATGGGATAGCCCCATTTTCATTAATAAAACATCTCATGGGTACAGCATTCTCCATGCAGAGCAGGGACTTATCATCAATTACTATAGACCACAACCATCATCTCTAACCAATGACTGATATGATAATATAAGGAACGCAATAATAATATACCCATTATCAGTGAAACAAAATCTATGAACTTTTTTTAGAATCCCAGGACTAGTAAGCATTTGACAAAACCACAACACAATAGACAGGATTTCAAACGCATAAAAGATAGAAAAGCAAATGCTAATCATGGTTCCAACAACAAGCAAAATCAACTCCAATTTTTAGCAATGTTTAATGGAGACAAAAGGAGTTGATACCTATCATTGCAATCCACATGTGATAAGTGACATACAAAAATTATGAACAAATAAAGCCCTGAATGCATACTAATCTTTTCCCAGATCTTCTTGAAGCATTCAAATCAATAATTCATCATGTCTGTCTGATGGATTTTTAAACTACAGTTTATCTAAATGCCTAGTGCAACATAACATGGAGATGAGTATTGATAAGGAAAAACGTTTTAGGCTAGCACAACTTACCAGGATATGCACACAAAGCTTCAAGAGCTGCAGATATGCTTTCAGAATCAGCACCGAGCATTATGACATGACCACCCAATAATCCATCACTTTTGTACAACTTAGCGAATTCAGCAGATGACATCTCAGACTCGAAATTAGTAATCAATGTTGAGCTTTCTCCATTTAAATCATGTAATGTTGATCCAACAATTTGTTTAACTTTCCCCTGAAAATATCTAAATCTTGTCAACAGCTATTGTGATAGCCTCCAAATAATGATCAATTTCCAGGCACCATTTGAAATCAATGCTTCAATAATCTTAAGAAAAATGTATAACATCAGAAACACGGAAATATGCTAGTGAAATGCAACAAGCATTAAAAATCTTGACATAGACCAAACAATTAAACAGACTTCCAGAGAACAATCAGCAGATGTCTCTATTTTTCTGTACGGATTCATATTGTTAGTTACAAAAAATAGGTTCATGATTTAGCTAGTAATTTGATATGCTCTGTAATTTCTGACCATGTAAAATCATTAAGTTTACATCAAGTTTATATTAATGAATAAAAAATATCATAAAGAGTGAGTGTAAACATGAACATACAGTTCACATCATCAGTTAAAAAAGTTTGTTAACTCTTTAACAAGTGACTTTTTCTAGTTTGTAATAGTATTTTTTCTCTATGTAAAATTGTGTAATGTCCCCACTTTGAAATATAATTTAATAATAAATGATAATAATATAATATGCTTCAATAATAATTAAATAATAAATGATAATAATAATTTCCAGCAATTCGGTTTAATAACCTTCAATATGCTAAAGCAACAATCTGAATGGAAGTATGAGAGAAGTTCACTCCAATCACTTGATGCTTCTCTGCGAAAATCTCCTTGCTACAAATACTTATCAGTACCAAGAGTGAACCTAATGCAAACTGTTATACAACTCAGACGTTATAAGCACAGCCGAGAATACAGAGACTCCTGACAATCCTGAAATTGAGAACAACAAAGGTTTGAATTGGCGAATATACAGATGATCCCAATAGATACACCCAATGGTATTCACGTTGCTAAACAGTTGTATTGCATGTAGTGTGAACTCTTGACTTCCTCTTCAAATACTAGTTCCTGTATACAATATGAGTAGCTGTTGCCACGCGTGCAGGCTATTTGTATCCAATGTATTTACATTCACCAGAAGGAAATACAAGCTATCGCTGGCTTAAAAACCTCAACCAATATAAAGAACATGCCTAAACTTCCACACAACTCTTGCCAATTTTGTTTGTGCCCAGAATATGAATGATTCATGCAGGGACAATACAATACACAGCCGATAAAGTCAATCTCCCAATTTTCCAAATTGATATACAGGCCAACAAAATAACATTGGGCAGATATTAATATTTACAATGCTCAGATAAGCTATTTGTGTTGATCTGTCATATTCCCAAAATACCACTGGCTCCAATCTGACAATTCCCATAATAAGGTTTGTTCTCGAAAACAAGCAATACTTCCGGCCAAATAAACAAATATATAACAATTCCCAAATGTAACCTCCAATATTAATTACTGATATGTAATATTCCTGTCAAGGAATAAAGGTTGCCAGAAATTCCAGGAGATTATCGTACATAAACCAAACACTGAATTCCATGAATAAATACCTCTTTACCGCTGAATATCTCAGAACGCATGAAACCACTCTTCTCTAAAAACTTCACTAATTTCAATAAACCTCCATTATTAGCACCATTGGTAAATCGGTGTTGATTCCTCCCAAAATCATCTAGGGCAGATAGTTTCACTGTCGAAAATGATGTCCTCAAGTTTCCATCATGGGGGTGTCAATCTGAGTAACTCCTCAGAACATAATGCAAGACAATATAAAATCACTCCTCCCTCCTCCATCCATTTCCAAATCTCAATTTATAATATTATTTTCAGTTTCATTCAGTTGCTTTCCCCTACCGTAGTGACTTTAATTAAAATTAATCCTAATTTCTCTAGTCACTTAATTTAAATATTAATATTACCTTATAATTAGACTTTAGATAATAATAATAATAATTAATTATTTTTAATTCCCCTTTTTGATATAATTAAACTTCGGGTATTAAATAATATTGTATTTTCCAATCTTATCAAAAATGGGACATTACACTAGTAGACCCCATATAGTAGTACCACCGGAGGCTATCTTTTGTATGCATTTCATATTATTAGATTGGACTGTTTACTGCCAATCACCATAGCATATCATTCAGCCTGTTTTGGCATTGAACAAGCTAGCATTATTGACCATTCTGATCTAAGTCAAGCATACACATTTTGCTAGTGGCTTGCATTGCATTCATGCAGTCAGCCAAAGAAAAGTAGATAGGCTGGCTCTGCCACTTAGGTATCATTTGATGCAGTCCGCCAAAGAGGTGTTGATTAGGGTGGCTCTAACACCTATGTAATCTAGTCGGCGTGCCATCTTATTATCTTGTAATCGCATTCATTTAGAACGGCTGTATGGTTGTGTTGTGACCATTTCACACATCGCCCCATCGCGAATGGGGACCCCCTCTTTTTGCTTGTTTTTCGCTCATTTTCGCTTTCGTTTTTAGGGTTTTGTTAGTTAGTTGGTTGTCTGGATTTAGGGCCAAGCCTTAGGGTTTTAAATTTTGCCTTTTTCAGCCAAAATCCAGTCGTTTTTTGAGAGCTTTTGAGCTTCCTTTCCTAGAATGCAAATTTTGAATGCAATGAATTCGCCAAAATGGTCTAATTTTCGATTGGAATGTTCATGCAGAGCTTAAATTTGTCTAAGTGTTGGCCGTCAATGTGAATTTTTGTCCGATTGAATATTTTGACCAAATTTTGACTTTTTTTGAATTTTGATCCTGGGCATTGGAATTGATTTGTTTTTGCCTCGTGAAGTGTTAAAATGTGAAAAATCTTGTTATTTTGGCCTGTAGGAGCAAAATCGCTCCTGTCCCTCAGTGAAGGACGGGAGCTCAATTTCAAATATCTCATCATCCCTGCAGAGTCCGGACAAAGTTTACGTTTGAAGTGATGGAGAACGACAAGATCTTTCCATTGAATATAAATTCAAGATTTTCATGAGCACAGAAATGCCTCCAGGAGGAAAATCGCTCCTGTCCCTCAGTGAAGGACCGGAGCTACAATTCAAATTTCGCCTTGTCCTTGCAAGATTTTGAAAACTTAATGATTTGAGGACGTCCAAGGGAAGATGCTTTGCCAAATGAATATAATTTGAGATGCAAAAAACGAAGAAGAATGACCTATATTAACCAAATCGCTCCTGTCCCTCTCCAAGGGACCAGGGCGAGGTACCTTGTAGCTCTCGTCCCTCTCCCAGGGACCAGAGCGATTTCCTTCATTTTGCAAAATCCAGACAAGGGTCAAGGCAAGTTTACGTTCAAAAGCAAAGGAGAACATGAGATGAGCACATCGAATACAAATTGAAGATTTTTGGGACGTCCATACCAGTGTTAAATGCCTAGTTCGCTCCTGTCCCTCAGGAAGGGACCAGAGCGATTTTTGATATAATTGCTTTTCTTGCAAAGTTACAAATGATGTCGAGGCATGGACGAATAGAGTAAAGAAGGACGAGTCCGTTGAATATAAACTTGGAGCATGGCAAAGTGAGATGAAAGCCACAAAGGAAGGATCGCTCCTGTCCCTCTCCAAGGGACCAGGGCGATACAATAATGATAATACTCCCTACGCAAGTTCAAGGTCGTTCCTCCAAAGTTCAAGACCGATCCAAGTCAAGACGAAGGGTGGCGAAGACATTTTAGGGCATTTCCATCAAGCGCAAGGTTGCAAAGGTCATCACATGGAAGGAATGTGCACTCTAAGACCCAGATCGCTCCTGTCCCTCTCCAAGGGACCAGAGCGATATTCCCATAATGGCGTAAATTTCAAAGGACAAGCAAATATTAAGTTACCAAGAGGGTCGAAAGGACATCATTTCACGTAATGAAGATGATTGCAAGTTGGTACAAACAAGAACAAGCACATAATGATGAACTTCGCTCCTGTCCCTCAGGAAGGGACCAGAGCGATGTTAGATGTATTGATCATTTTGAGCAAGATTTACGTAAGGACAAGATTTTGCAAGGTCTTAGAGGGTCCACGGAAAGGTAGAAGGGTGATGCATGAAGATTTCAAACGTTAAATAATCACCAAAATGGACCTAGGGACCATATCGCTCCTGTCCCTCTCCAAGGGATCAGGGCGATTTGCTTTGGATTCCTTGTTTTGCTTCAAGATCAAGCTAAGTCAAGACGCCCTAAGATAACATCTGCTCCAAGACATCGTTTTGAAGATAATTTGCAAGGGTTTGAACGTCTAAACATCGCCAAATGGTGTAAAAGCCCCATATCGCTCTTGTCCTTTGGACAAGGACCAAGGCGATACTATCAAAACACTCACGTTCCTTCAAAGATCAAGGCGAAGCAAGGTTAGGAAGTGCGAAGGACGACGTTTGAAGGACATCGCAAAAGAGATCGAAGTTTAAAAGTCGCCAAGATCAAGGAGAAATAATGGATCGCTCCTGTCCCTCTCCAAGGGACAAGGGCGATGGTCCCTTTGATGCGTCCAAACACATAATGAAGACAAATGGAAATAAGCGCAAAGGAATGAGCATAGACGTTATTCGCCTTACAATGATATTTCGAAGGTCAAAGATACAAGATGAACATGAAGACATGGAGATCGCTCCTGTCCCTCTCCAAGGGACAAGGGCGATGTTAGACAAAACACATGATATTCTTTGAAAATCACGTTAAGACAAGAACGCACAAGGTTTTAAATGGCATTTGGAAGATGATACAAGGAAAGGATCGTACCAAAATGGAGAATTTCAAGCAAAAACCTTAGGATCGCTCCTGTCCCTCTCCAAGGGACCAGGGCGATAATGATCATGAGATGCACTTGCTCGCACAAGAAAAGCATTCAAATTCGAAAGACCACCATATGATCGATTTGGAACGTGGAAATGAAGGAGTTGAACGTTGAAAACGCAAGAATCAAGACCAAAATAATGGATCGCTCCTGTCCCTCTCCAAGGGACCAGAGCGATGAGGTACGTCCCTTTATTTTCATATTTTTGGCGCCAATTAAACAATTCAAATTTCCTCCAATGCTAAATCAATTTAAAAATTGAAAATCCATTTTTATTTGGCATTTAATATGGCGTTAAACATTTATTAATTATTTTGCCTTTATTAAAATCGAAATTTGCAAATTAAAAAACGCAAGGCAATAATAATTAATTATTTAATTAATAAAAAATCGATTGCAAGCGCTCATTTAAGGAGGTCGGCCTTGTCATTTCATTGCAAATCATTTAAAAAAAGGGTTTTATTTTTATCAAGTCGGCCTAAGGGGTGAAGGATGAATGCGCTATATAAGGGGAGTGGAATTATTATTTTCCACATTATTATTTTACCTTCCTTCATGCGAATTGAGAAGAAGTAAGGATAGTGCGAATATTATCCAAGGTGGCGTAGACATTCCCAAGGTGGTGCGAAGCGTGCTTGAAGTGTGGAGTGCGAATTGTATTGAAGACCAAAGGTGGCGCTAATATCATCTTGTGTGGAGTGCGAATTGCGTTGAAGACCAAAGTTGGTGCGAATTTGAAGACCACGCCTAGGGCGAATTTGCTAAAGACTTGGAGATTTATTTGTGCGAACTTGAAGATTCATTTAAGACCACGTCCAAGGCGATAATTGAAGATCACGTTCTCTCCAGAGGTGGCGAAGTCAATTTTGAGGAAATCATATTGAAGATTACTTTATACCTCAATTTTGCCTAGGCAAATTTTGTTTTTGCATTCTAGAGTTAGCTCTCTATCGAGGTATGGCGATGTAATTATTATTGTTTTATTCATTCATCGTCATATTTCAAATTTTGAAATTTTGAATTTTGAATCTCTTGGCTCAATCGTTGTTTTTTAGGAAATGATAACTCTAGAGACTTATCATGAGGTTTCCTAAAATTCATCTCTCTTATTTACGTTATTTATTGCAAAATCTATTTCTTATAATGAAATGTTGTGTAGGTATGGCGACCCCAAAGGCGGGAGCATCCACCAGTCGCTCGGCTCTCATGAAAGAAGATCAGAAGACCGAAGAAGTGGACACCAAGATCGTGTCCAAGTGGAGCAACGTTGGAGATACAAACTTGGGGAACTTTAGCACGAAGAAGTTCCGGGAGGTCCCTTACATCGGCAAGCCATCACCTGTCGCCCGGAGAATAATAGAGAGTGGCATCATTAAGGCGGCCGGCTTTCCTCCAGCTATTCAGTGCCACGAATTGATGCTCGAGTGTGCCCGTCACTACAATCCACAGTCCAGGACAATTGTGTCCAACGAGGGAAACACCTTGGCGTACCTTTCAGAGGAGGCTATAAGTGAAGCCTTCCATCTTCCAGAGCACAGGGACATGATATACAAGAGCATTGAAGGAGCCAGATCAGTGTACGATGATGATCCAGATGCTTGCCTAAGCATAATCAACAAGAACTGGTTACTCAAGAGTCGTCCCCGTCTGAGCAAAGTACCGAACACACCACACAAGATTGATTTCCAAGAGGAGTACAGAGATTTGATTACTATGCTCAACAGAGTTACAGGAGCACCTCATGCCTTCTATTTTGAGAAATGGATGTTTTACTTCATCCAGGTGATTGTTCAAGGAAAGGGTACAATACATTGGGCTAGGATAATTAGCCATTGCTTGGACGTACAGTTGAGAAGACTCAGGGCTACTAAGTCCTTCCACATGAGTTCATACGTCATCTATGCCTTAATCAGGAGCGTTGAGTACGCAGGACTACCTCACAGAGGAGTGATTGGGAGAGGACCCGGCGAGGTCAGAGTTTGTGAATCCTATACCTACTTGCATCATCCACCAGGGAAGAACTACAAGTTAATCAATGATACTTTCACGATGAACATCACAAGGACGTTGCAAGGAGGGATTCACAACAGATTATCTCAGGATGCCCAGGAATTCATCAAGAGGTACGGTGCTTGGTTCATTCAGTTTCCCAAGTTCACTTACATTAGAGTGTATGGATGTCCTTTACCTCCATACATGTTGCCGAGGTACCCGACAGACAGAATTGTGTTACTTGAAGTAACAAGGCAGTTGGCAGCATATGTGAAGGCATTCAGACACAGACATCAGAATGGAGTTCAGGTACCTATTATTTTGGGTAATTCAGTTGAGGTATGTCCCAATGTCTCAGCCATGGATGACGCAGAGAAGGAGTTAGCCTTGTATCCTTTTTCATCTTTTGCTTGGAGGAATAGTTTTGATCCCCATGGACATTTAGAGGAGACGGTCGGTAGAAGATTTAGACATGAGTACCAAATTGAAGATTTTATGATGAATCTCCTAGATGATCTCGAAGTGAAACGAAAGATACATTCTAGATTGCCTTTGGATTTCATCAGGAAATGTAAGATTTACAGAGTGGCCGACCAAGCTCAGGACAACGGCAGGCACATCCAATCTTCATATGATAGAGAAAGTAAAACAATTAGTTTGAATTGGAATGAGCCAGAGGCCGTGGATTTCGATGATTTGATGGCACCAGTCTTGTCTTGTACTCGCAGATGGGTAGACATTCAACATCAGAAGTTGAGAGAACAGGGCATAGCTATGTCTTTTACTTTGGAAGAAAAGCCAGCCGAGGGTGGAGCCAGTGTTAGTGAAGGCAATCCTAATCCTAGGAATTCAGGTGAAGGTAACCTTCGATGTGCCAGTGAGGGCAATCTCCATTCGAGAGGTTCGAAGAGAAAGGAAAGATCAGAAAAGAAAGAGCCTTCCAAGAAAAAGCAAGGTGCCAACAAAGATCAAGCACTAGGTACTTCTTCCAGACCAGAAGATAGAACAGTTCGAGTGGAAGAGTCCATGGAATCGATGGTACAAAATGATAGACAGGAGGAAGGACAGGTACAGCATGTTTCATCCGATGGATCTCTCCAAGACTATGATTTAGAAGAAGATAACGAAGTAACATCTCCTCCCAGACAAGAAGAAATAGTACATAAAGAGATTCAAGTTCAAGAGACAAGATCAAATATCCCAGATTGGTTGAAGGAAAGATTGACTAAGGTGATCGTAATTGAGGACGAGGACAGTGCAATTGATTTAGAGAGCCTTGTTGGGCGTTCACATATGACAACAGAGAAGAAGAAGGCTACAAAGATGTCCAAGATGATTCGAGATGAGACTGGATCTAGAAAACTGCAGATAGCTACACCGGCAGCAGACAAATATGAGGGTGAGATCCTAGCAGAAGACTATCATATACAGACTATTGAGTTAGGACCATCCACAGCAGAGCAGACTTTAGATGATGCCACCGACACATTTGAGGCATTGAAGGACAAGCTTAGAGAAGAAGTAGAAAAGAATAGAAAGCTTGAGAGAGAGGTCGGTGCATGGAGGACATATTTCAGTCACATCAATGAACCTTTGGGACGTCAGGATCCAGTTAGATCACCATTGCAGGCATTACCCCTTCAATCAATCAATGAAGCAGAAAGGTTCAGGAACCTGGTCCAGCGTACATGTGGTTGGATGGATAGATCTCACACGGTGGCCATTGAGTTTGTTACAAGGATGTCGAAGATCACCCATCAGGCTATCCAAGTTCTTGAGATTATTCACAGATTGATGGCAACAGTAGCTGCATTTGCCCATACCAAGGACGTTGTCATCCCTGTCTTGAAAGTTATAAGACACACATCCAGAAGAATTTTAGCACAAGAGAGGATCTTAGAAGGTGATTCTCACAGTTTGTTTCAGTGGTCAACCTTACTCCATATAAAGAGTGTTCTCTTTGAGGACATCAGTGTTAGATGTAGTCAAGTTGAGGAGGTGATCAATCCGATCCAGGACAGAGTATTTGAGGTACTTCGTACCATTCTTGGCAGAAGGATCGAGGTCGAGACAGATGTGGATTTACAAGAATTTGAGGATAGAATCACGATCATCTTTCGCAAGGACGCAGATGTTACAGATGAGCAGTATGATCAGATGTATGCCACCATGCTCCTGATTGATAGAACAAAGGAACTTGAACCTACTTGGGACACAACTCTTCTAGATGCATTTGATCAGGTTATCCACTTAGAAGAGAGTATCAAGAATCTTCCCGAGATTCCAAGCACAGAAATCGAAGGAATTGTGACTAAATTCATTGCATATGCTAAGAAAGAGAATTGGAAAGGGAATAAGATTCTAGATGAAAGGTTGTTACAGATGACATGACATCTTATTTCTCATTGGTTGATACCTCCTAGATTTTTGTGCCGAATTTAATATTTGGCTATGTATTTAATGTTGTTCAGTAAAAAGGAGGTCATTTGTAACAAACCCTAATTAGGGTTTAGGTGTCATGATCTTGTCCATTGATTTATTTTCAATCTGGACCTTTCATTGTAACTGGGGATGCTATTTATACCCCCATTTTTCATTTCATTTAGTAATAGAATAGTTAATAGTCGAATAGTCAGATAAGAGTGAAATAGAGAGATTAGAGTTGTAAGCAATTTTATTTTGTAGCAAGATTGAGTCTTGAAGAGAGAAATTCAAGCAATTGTTGTATATGATGACTTGGAAATCAATAAAATATTGAAGTTATGGTGTTTTGTTGCAAATTTCTTAAGTTATCTTCATGGTTGTTGGATGTACTTGAATCACGCTCAATCGAAGTAGTTTGTTAATTTGAAAGACTAAGTGTGAGATTTGATATTTGGTAGGATTCGCAATCCAAACCACTAGCTTCTTGCTGATTGTAGGAACGCCTTGCGTGGTCGACTGGAAAACACTTTGAGTCCTTAACCTTCAAGCATTTTCGCATCTAGGATATGTACCTTCGTAGTAGTGTCCTTGGTCTTTGATGCATTGAACTCCATTATTACCTTAGAAGATCGCACTAATTTCAGTTGAGTTGTTATCTTATGGCAAAATTGAAATTGGTTGAGTCTTGCCAAATCTCATTCATGTTAAGTCGTTCATAGGATTAGACTAGATTAGACTTACTTAAACCCTGTCCTTTTTCCATTTTTTGAAAGTTCCTTTTAGATTAGTAAAATCTTCGAGCCATTGAATCCGTAAGACGCCTTGAAGGAAACAGCAAATCACATCATACCACTAAAAAAGCTTGTCCACACGTGGAGACCCCACTAAAAGAACCTTGGAGTCCATCTAACTGATCCTTTTTGCAGATCTTCAGCAGTTAGAGACTATTTTCTCAAGAGAGGATAAGATGCCTGTCGGTATTTTATTCTGTGTATGATTGTGTATGAAATACACGTCAACAGGTTGGAAGCACCATATGCTCTCACCTTGTCCACTTGGGATCTAGTTGATTAGAAAGTGTTGAAGATATTGCATGTGCATGTTTATAATGCCAAAAAAAAAGGTGGGTTGTTACGAAGTGGATCTCTAAGACCGCTTTTGCTTAACACACACTACCCATCCAACACACACTGTTATCCTTGAACATCATCGTACTTCATGCTGACGAAGGGTGTAAAGAAAACAACTTTGTTGTCTAATTCTTTTGTTTCCTTTTATTGTTTATCTATTTTACTCACCTGCCTCTATTCTTTCTCTTTGCTGCTTATGTATTTACATTCTAAGTTATTCATGTGCACTCTGCGAGGGACATATCATATGCTGTCTTCTATTATGATGTTGTCTTGAGGAATGCAGGTAGAATGGTCTGTAGCAGTGATTGATGTGAACTTTGTGGTTACTCAATCAAGATTATTCACTAATTCATCCAAGCCAAATTATCAAAGTACATTACATTCAAGAAACTCACTGGAAGCCAATACTATCTGTATGCTTTGTAGTCAGTAGAGGCATTTTGTTTAGCTACAATGCAATTTGATTTGCTGACATAAGTTTGGTCATATACATATTGGTGCATTGGTAAAAATTGAGATGTATCGCGAAGATGGCAACAAAAGATGCATAAATGAAGTTCCTAAGCTCGTATGTAAATCAAATATCCACTGACGAGCTTTCACGAACACCCACTTGCATAGGGCAAACTCTCTAGTCAGGTATATAAAGGTGAGACTATTAGGGCTTTTACTATTTAAAGTAGGTGACTCCTACCGCAATCAGGTGTAAATCTTGGATTGCATAATCTCACAACTAGCGCATAACCCCTGCCAGAGAATATTTTAGCAACAGATCTCAATTTGATTTGCTGACGTAAGTTTGGCCACATAAATATTGGGGCATTGTTAACAACTGAGATGTATCGCCAAGATGGCAACAAGAGAAGCATAAATGAAGTTTCTAATCTCATATGTAGATCAATTTCTACTAATGGGCTTTCATGAACATCCACTTGCGCAGGGCAAACTATCTAGTCAGGTATATAAAGGTGAGACAATTAGGTCTTTTACTGTTTAATGCAGGTGATTCCTCCCACAAATCAGGCGAAAACCTTGGATTGCATGTTCTCACGACTAGCGCATAAGCCCTGCTAGAGAATTTGTTAGCAACAGATATTTGGCATGGCAAGTTAAGGCCTTTCCAATTCAAAAAGCAAGCACCTAAAGGCCCTCTGTCTTGGATCTACCATTAGAACCTAACGCCTCACCAGCACAAAATATAATTGGAAAAAAGACGCTACTATACGATGCTGACAATTTGCATAAAATATATCCTCAACCTTGAAGCCTAATCGTCTTTTTTCAATGGTGAAAAATAGCCAGCAGTTGAGCAGGCAGCCCATATGTTATTTCTATTTTTTAGATAACTGCAAATGTGCGTGATTGATAAGCCCTTCCCTCTCCAGATATGTCTTCACTACGAAATCATCTAAACGTTAAGTCCCAAAACTAAGAAAAGAGTTCTGAGAAACTTCGCAATGCATTTTGCCCCGTTCCCAACGAGGGACAACATTTTACCGTTGCAAATGCAGCTCTTTTTCGTTTGCAGGTTCAACGAAAACCTTGACCAATCCATGCAAATCCCTGACTGTAAATATAGTTTGAGAAGTTATGAGATTGAAAGCTAACCTTGTGTATGTCAATGCAAGGTTTGAAACGAACAGCGCGCTTGACAGTCATTGCCTCAACCGATGATGTTTCTGCACAATTAAAGCACTCTCAATACAGCGAAAAAAAGCAAAAAAGTTTCAAAGGGTAAAATTAACATAAAATACATACCGGCAGATTTAATGCGAACCTCACAAGAGGCAAAGCTCTTCTTCTTTCTATTTGAAATTATGAGTGGATCAGCACGTGAATTTCCAATATTACAGGCGTGCAACCCATTTGCCTTTGCTACCTGAATCGATCCCATCGAAAGCCGATTTGAACTAAATAGTGGCAATGCCTACATTAAGCCATCATTTCATGTTGTCAACGGAGAAAGCCCATAGCATGGCTTCTCTAATCTTTTAAGCTTTTTCGAGCTAATCGTTTGTCCAGAGGCGGCTGAGCCAGAGGTCCGATTCTGTTTTAGATGTATCCGTTAACGTAAAAAAAGTGAGAAAGAGTGGTCGATATTTAAAGAATTCAATTGTTTCAACGAGGAGCACATTGTTATATGTTCAGTATTTAATTTTTATTATAAACTAGCATTTGCATCAAGTGACACTTATGGTTAGTACTTGTTTTTTAGTCCCTGCCTTAAGCAGGGAACTAATGTTTTCACTTCCAGCATTAACATGTTTTGGTAATTGTGCAAATTGAAAAATTTAATCTTATATCAAAGTTTTATTTTTGTTCTTATTAAACTATTTTAAAAATTATTGATTTTTTTATCAATCATTGGCTGTTTCCTTTTTTGCTGGGGTTTATTTATTTTATTTTTGAAAATATTTGCTATTATTATTAGACAAGGTATATTGCAACCCAGCTGTCAAATTGAAATTTAAAAATATTTGTTTATCCGTGCAGGTACATGACAGGTACAAGATTCATTATTTTTACATTGAAGAGTACAACGACACACTCAGCTGACAGCTTAGGTGGCCGGGCCCACTTTATCTCAGGTTTCCGTTCCTTGTCCTTTCAACGATTCCATTTCTGTAACGTTTTTTTCCTCCGTTTTCATTTGCCGTTTGCCCCTCCTGGTCCCGTAGCAGTTTGCTTCTCGATTCAAGAGTCCTTCTCTTGATGCAAAGTGTCTATTAGGCTTGTTTTTTTAGTCCCACATTCAGTGCCGGTTCATAAGGAAATTAAATGTCCTACATATATACCTTGACCAATGAAATAATATAACACGGATATAAAGACTTCGGTGATGAGGAAAGTAAATAACATTGAACTCTAATATATAGTGTTGGCGGTTTCATGAAATTTTAAAAGAATAGTGTTGAAATAATATAAATTTTTTAATATCAATAATTAAGGATATTTTTTTTTTTTAATATTTATTTATTATTTTTTGGTTTTTATATATAATTATAATGTCTATTTTTTTTATACATTAGTTATAACATGTCAATTTGTGACTTATTGTTATTTTAAAATAGAGCATCTTTTTATGTCATTATTGTAAATTTTGACATATATATAAATATTAAAAATTTCAACATTAAATTCATAATTAAATGTTACTTAAAAAAATAGATGTTTATTATTTAGTATCTAAATATAAGTTTAAAATATTTTTAAAAATATTTTGTCTTAGTAGCATTATATTGCATGGTGTACAATGTAAAATGATTCACAATTATAATCTAATGATTTACCAACAAATCTCCTTTCTAAGCTTTCCAATTTTTTTTATTAAAATTTTAGTATATGTTTAATGATAGAGGCACATTCCATATTTATTTGGAATAAATATTAATATTCACTTAATAATGTAATGGTTTAATAAAGGAATCATCATTATTACTTAATAATTTAATTTAATAGAATTTAAATTATAAACACCTAAGATCGACATATCAATTTTCTCCATTTCCCCTAATCTCTCATTAAATTCCCTCCAATTTAATTTACTGTCCCATTAATTAAATAATATTTTATTATTTAATTACTATCCCTTCATCTATCATTTAATTAAATAATCTCTCATTATTTAATCAATATTCACTCCTCTACATTTATTAAATCTCATTTAATTAATATTTCATATCCTTCTCACCTAAATTAAATAAATGCCTCAATTTATTTAATTTGGGATTAAAATGCATATGAATATTAATTAATTAATTTATTTAAATCGTTAGAACTCTCCCAAACATGTCAAGTGGCACCTCGAGAGGTTTCCACTCCCCTTGCCACTCCATGTCCCATTTCCTCCCTCGTAATCTCCTACCCTCTAATTGGTCCAACCTCCTAATCTCTTGGATGCATGTCCATTTCCTCATCCCAAGGAATCAAATTCAATCTCAACCCTTGATTCCTCCATGTAGTCCATGTCATCCATTTTCAACTTCCTAATGGCCTTTATATCCTTCATGATATTCCTTGTGGAAATTTGAATACTTACAACCTTATTAGTCTCGCCTATCTATAGGTGGAGACTAATGTTTCCATCTCCCTCGTTTGTCCAAGTAAATTTGCTTCGAAAACCGTGTCAAATTGTTATACTATAGTTTACATTATTTTATTTATTAACATGTTTTTCTTTCTCTTTTTACATTTTTCTGATTGGCTAGTGAACTTTTTCCTGGGCTTTTTATTGTTTTCCTTAAAATAAAAATAGATAGCCAATGAAATGTGAATAGAAAAAAATTTAGATAATTTTCTAATGTTTGATTAAGTCACATGGCTAACAAATAACGAGGCCCACACAATTACATTATAAAATGTAATTTTTTAATCTTTAACCAAATATAGCACCAAAAGGAAAGGCAAAGTGCTAATAAATATCTTCAAAAACCCTATGGAGAGGATTGAAGCTATTTTCCGAGCTCTTTTGGTTATATATATTTTTTAAATTATTATGTTTTAAAAAATTCCTATAAAATCTTAATTTAAAATTAATTTATAAAATAAAATAATATGATATAAACATGTTACATTTTTTTAAAAAAACTTCATATAATAATATTTTATAGTTAAATGTCATATATTTAATTTTTATATAAAATTATTATTCAATTATATTTGTTTATTTTTTAAATATATAACATAATTTATACTTATTATTATATCAAATATTTTAAGATATTATATTAAATACTATTTCTTATATATTATCTCTCCCCCTTCTATCTCCTCTCTCCCTATCACAAACATAACATGTGCATATTGGCAATGAATCTGTGTTACTCTCTACACTCTATATTGTCATATACATCTATCTTTCCTTCTCCCTCTTCCTCTATATTTTTCTATCGCTTCTGCTTTATATCTCTCTCTCTATCTTTATCTCTCCCTCTACCTCTCTCTATATCTATATCTATTTGTCTCCCTCTATCTTCTTTCCTCCCCCTCTATCTCTAGACATGTGTCCCTTCATTCATTTATGTCTCTCCCTCTCTGTCCCTCTCACTATTTTTAGGCCTCTATATATGTATCTCAATGTCTATTTATCTCTATCTCTCCACACTTCTTCTCTAAAACTCCCCTTTATCTCAATCTTGTTATCTTGTCCTCTCTCTTCACCCCTACATCTCTCCCTCATTCTATTTGTATCTATATATCACTCCCTATCTCTATATTTATCTTTCTATCTCTCCCTAGATCTCTACCTCTACCTCTACATATTTATCTCTTTCATCTCTATCTATCCCCATCTCATCTCTTTATCTCCCTCTCCTTCTCTCCTTCTCTCCATATCCCTTTCCTCCATCTCTATCTTTATCTATACCCTTTTTATCTCTATCTCCTTATCCCCCCTCTCTCTCACTCTTCCCCACTCTATCTCTCCCTATTATGAACATAACATGAGCCTAAATATCTTCTCAATTCATAGGTTTTATTTCACTCCTAATTAGATCTTCGTAAGTGGATGTATAATTGATTTCAAGATATCATCTCTTCACTAAGACCTTTGTTCCAATAACAACATCACTTGCTAAATGGCCTAGCAATTGACCTTATTTAATACACAAGAGTATGCAACTAATAGACAAAAAAATTCCCTAATTGACCTTCCACACCTCTTTGGCATATCTATTGCACACCAAGGAGCAATTGCTAGTTTAAGGCTGATGTTAGATTGCTCCATCAATTGTCTTCTTTCACTTTCACTACCGAAATATTGGTATGTTTGTATCAACATCAAAACAAAAATGGTGACAAACAAAAAGACAGTTGTCCTAAGGTACTAGACAAGCCAAAAACCACATAACATCAATCACTAAACTCCTTATGAAATCTAAACAACAAACAATAACTTATCAGTTTTTAGCAAATAGGCAGGGACTCTAGCTGTATCACAGCTCTTGTTTAATATTGTAATAAAAAAAAAATTGTTTAGAGTAGGTTGGATAATAATTTGAAATAATATATTATTACAATAATATAATAGAGAGTGTCCATAATAATATAATTATAAAATTATAATAATATCTATAACTAATTCAAATCTTAATAATAACTTTAATTCTAATCTTAACATAATTTGTACAGTAGTCCACATTTTTTTATCTAATTCTAACTCTAAATCTAACATTAAATACAACCCTAATCCGTTTTTTTTTTTTTAAATTAACCCTAATTCTAAATCTAACTCTAAGCCTAAATCTAATCTTAATTTAGAAATAATTTGTATCTTATTTTAACCCTAATCTTAACCCTTATTCTAACACTAACCCTTATTAAGAAACCTAATTTTAATTCTAATCATTATAATTAAAGTTATATTATAATTAAAAATTATAAATTAAGTTATAATCATTTATTTAAATTATAACCATAAATTTAATAATAATAATCTTAATTTAATGGCTCGCAAGAAGCGAAATCCTCCAGGAAAGCAAAATACAACGCAGAACCCTCTCTCAAGTTTTCCTGCCTGTAGGTGAAACCAGATTCAGAATTCTGGGTCATCATCCTCCCCCTGCTATAGGCACAAAACCTGCTACTTGTTTGTCCCACTCTGCTTTGGTTAACCATGGGAGGGACCAGTGGCCTCAGAACCAGTATCTAGAAAATATAAACAATGGGCACAATTCTAATGAATGGCGAGATGTTTTAAGCAGGAGATCCCGTAGGTTACTACGGGCTCGAACCAATGTGGCCCATGGCAGGATCTCTGGTAGTTTCATCCACGAGAATCTTGTAGAGAAGGTTTGGATTGCCCCCATATCCTCATTCCAATTTGCTTCCCCTAGGTGAGAGACGAAACCCTATCCTCGGTGCCTCCTCACCCCATCATCGTTTGCCTCAAACACGATCAAGGAATGGAACTTTAAAACACAATCAAGGAATGGAACTTTAATTCGGAAGCGACCGAACGAATCTAAAACAGCAAACCCTAGATTGTAGGACGATTCTCTACATGTCTCTGAAGATAAATTTGCCAAGGGTTTGAGGGATCACTGCATAAAGTATGATTTGTTTGCTAAATGGTGCAGGAAAGGACAATCTATGGAATCCATTGCCCACTGGTTGGAAGAGGCTTATGCGGGCCAGGTAAGTATTACTATCCTTCCTAATGACTTTCTTTATATTGATTATAGAAGGCAATCATTAAAAATGGAGCTATTAACCGGTGAATTTGTATTTTATCATAGCTTTAATTTTAATTTCATAGATTGGCAGCCGAATTTTTGCCCTAGCACACATAAGTTTCATAAAATCTCGAAATAGGTTAGATTTAAATACATTCCGATAGAACTCATGCATGCCCAAATTCTGTTTAATATCGGTGACTGCCTTGGGGGTTTGGTGGGCCTTGAAAGGAATTGGTGTCATTCCTTGGATCTTAAAATGCTTATCAATCTGGACTCCTAAATATCTCAGCTTAAACCAATAGTCTTTACAACTACTAATTACAAATATCATTTAGAACCTGAACTTTACGATGTCCGAGTGTTGGACCTCATAGCCTTTAAGTTATCACCCTCTTCTCTTGTACGAAAGGAAAATACAACTCCCAAACCCCCGCTCACATAGCACTTGAACTTAGCTAATTCAAACACTGTGTTGAAGGGCTCTGAGGGTGCTGAGTGCCCGTCCAGGGTGACTGAGAATGCCTTCGTTCCAAACCCTCCCTCTGAGATTGAAGAAGTAGAATTTGTGTCATATAGGACACTTCCCTTATCCCCTCCCCTTGCTTCCCCACTAACACTTGAGAAGCTTTCATATAACAATGGGACTATAATTTATGATGGCAATTTTTTCGCTGTCGAGATTTATATCGCCCGGTTTGGCAAACCTTTCGCATGATAATATGTATCCACCTTCATCTCATAAGGATGAAAATAATCATAGGTTGTGTGGAATCGAGGATGAGAATTTGAATGGTCTCAGTAAAAGGTTAAAGACCATGAAGATGGATAGTGGGACTCAAGAGCCTTCCCCTGAGAACCCCACGATGGTTGTAGGGAAGATCAATACTACTGAAAAGGAGGCTTGTGTTGATCAGTCCGTAAATGATCATCCTGAGTTGCTGATGGGCAAAAATAAGATGTCACCATCGGACAGGAATGAGGAGAAGAGGGAGGCTTCAATCAACCAATCCTGTAATGATGTCATTAATGATCTTATGGATATATTTATAGAGGGAATTGTTGATGAAGATGAATTAACACTCCAGAAACAAGCCCTAATTGCAAAGATTATGGAATTAGAAGATGAGGTAGGGGAGGTAAGCAAATATGTTGAGCTGGTGGAAGGGTTGGGCAACGAAGATGTTGAGGTCAGGGAGTTCAAGGTGGAAGTTCTGGGGATTGATGAGAATGAGTTTGGCATGGAAACCCTAGATTGTGCAAAACAGATTAAAAGAAGAGGCAGGAAATCTTTATCAGAACTAAGAAATCTAGATGGGTCTGTAGAAGGTAAGGTAAAATTAACTTCTATGTTTGATGCAGGGAAAGGGAAGTACCTTCCCAAGGAGCCATGAAACTCCTTTCATGGAATGTTAGGGGCATGAATGCCCCTAACAAGTAGTGGAAACCAAACTTAATTCAGTTGATATGGAGATCTTTAAGAAAAAATTAGGTATTAGGGAGATGGTTGGACACCCAGCTATTGGAGCCTCAGGGGGCTTGGTTGTAATTTGGGATCCTAGAGTGGTCTCCTTTGAGGTGGTTAATAGTCAGGCACATTGGATGAGTGGTTGGGTAAAAAGTATAAAAAACAACCTCAGTTTCCTTCTTGTAAATGTTTATGGCCCAGCACAAAATAAGGATAAAAGAAGGATTTGGAGCGAACTTGAGCTATTTCTAAAAGCAATCCCTAACCATATTTGTATCATTAGGGGAGACTTTAATGTCATCTTGAACCCAAAAGAGAAATGGGGAGGGATTAGAACAAGTTCACAATCAAAGAAAGATTTTTGTGAATGGGTACATAGAACAAACCTCGTGGATATTAAGACAGTGAAGGAGACTTATACTTGGAACAATAAAAGGTTAGGCTTTAGCTTCATAGCAGAAAAAATGGATAGGTTTTTTCTCTGGGGGAGCCTGACCAACTTCCCTAACTCACTATATGTAGAAGTCCTTCCTATCTCTGGCTCTGACCATTATCCCATTCAGTTATCAATCACAAAGGAATCCAAACCTAGAAGGTGTCCTTTTAAGTTTGAACTGATGTGGCTGAAAGAGGCCAAGATCATGGGATTGATTGAGCAATGGTGGAAAGAGAGGAAAATCATAGGGTCCAAACTTTTGGGATTTGTTAGCAAGCTGAAGGTTGTTAAGAATAATCTGCTAAGGTGGAATAAAATGCACTTTGGCAACATTTTTGAGACTAAGACAAGACTTGAGGATGAAATTAGTGAGCTTAATAAGATAGTCATGGATAATTGGATGGGTCAGGCTCTTTTCCTGTAAGAAAAATGATTATTAGCGAATTATGAGGATATCCTAGCTAAGGAGGAAGTTTTTTGGCGCCAAAAGTCTAGAGAGTTACGGTTGAGCAATGAAGATAGGGACATTAAGTTTTTTCACAATAGTACTAAATAGAGGAGGATAGTTAACAGAATAGCTAAAATCAAAACAACTGAAGGTCAAACCACTGAAGATCCTAACCTAATCATAGTTGAGGCAATTAAGTATTTTGAGAATATCCTAAATAATTGGGAGGGCTCTAACTTAAGCTCCCGAGCTGATATCCTAGCCAACATCCCAAAAATAGTCATTGAAGCATAGAACAAGAATCTAGGGCCCAGATTTATTAAAGAGGAGGTGGAAATAGCTCTAATGCAGATGAACCCTAACAAGGCTCCTAGGCTTGATGGCTTCCCAATTGCCTTTTTCCAGAAGTGCTAGCATTTTATTGGGGATGATGTAACAGAGGCACTAGAGGGAGTTAGGAATTCGTGTAAGATGCTCAAGGAAATCAATAATACTTTTATCACCCTTATTCCTAAGAAGGATAAGGTAGACAACTTTGGTGATTTAAGGCCAATAGCTCTATGCAATACTATTTACAAACTGCTAACCAAAACTATTGCCAACGGACTGCAAAAATTGCTCCCTCTCCTTATTAGTGAAGATCAAACAGGTTTTATCCCAGGCAGGTCTATTTTGTATGGTATTATCATTGCCTAAGAGGCCATTCACTCCATCCAAAAAAAAAGGAATCAAGTATGCTTATTAAGCTAGATATTAAGAAAGCTTATGACAAAGTGGATTGACATTTCCTTTGTAAATGTCTGGAAGCCTTCGACCTTGCTAAATCATGGATTAACCTTATTTATGAATGCATCTCTTCTCCTAGAATATCCATCCTGGTAAATGGTTCCCCAGAGGGCTTCTTTGGCATTTCTAGAGGTTTGAGGCAGGGTGATCCTATTTCCCCCTTTCTTTTTATCATTATGGCAGAATCTCTGGGTAGGTCCATATCTAGAGCTAGAGAAAGGGAGTCCCTTAAAGGCATTAAAATAACCAATGAGGTGGCTCCCATCGCTCATCGTCAATTTGTTGATCATATTATGCTATATAGCCTTGGCAATAGACATGATGCTTGCTCGTTCAAAGTAATTCTCAATTCCTATGCTAAAGCTTCATGACAGGAAATTAATACTAAAAAATCTAAAATCTTCTTTTTTAATACTGACAAAAATGAGGAATATGCAATCTGTAATATTTTGAATTTTAGGGTAGGGGAACTCCCATGCAAATACCTAGGCTTACCCTTAGCTAAAGGTTGTAGATCTTCTAAACTTTGGGAACATATTGTCAAAAAAATAAAAAAATAAAAGAGAATCCTAGAAAGTAAAATGGCTCTCCTCTGTTGGTAGAGCTACCATGATTAAATCAATTCTTTCTTCCATGCCAATTTATCAACTTTCTTGTATTGATCTCCTGATAGTCAAAAAGGAGGAGGTAAATAAAATCCTTAGAAATTTCTTCTGGCAAGGGTCAGGGGATAAAAAGAAATTTGCATTACTAGCTTGGGATAAAGTTTGTAAGCCTAAGGAGATCAGTGGGGTTGGAATTAAGAATACGAGAGAGCAAAGTAAGGCCTTAGGAGCGAAATTAGTATGGCGAATGCATAAATTCCCCCACGTTAAATGGGTCAGAATTCTTTGTCATAAATACTTGAGTAGTATCAACCCTAGGAGCATCTTTAGAACTGCTAACCCCCCAAGAGGGTCCCGCATTTGGAACTTCATGCTAGACTGCAGAAGTATTATTACAAAAAAACTAACCTGGAATCTAAGAGAGGGTGACCGGGCCTTATTTTGGTCTGACTCATGGGGTGGATATCCGATAATTAACAAGATGGCCAATTTCAAGTATCCCCAAACCCTCTTAGAAGAAAGATGGGGAAAATATGTTAGAAATTATATTGAAGAAGTAGATGGCAGCATAGCCAAGAATTGGAGGTGGAAATATCTGGCTAACATAGATATTCTGACTTGTGAAAAGGAGGAGTTGATTAGAATCCTAGAGTCAAGAGTCATAACTTTTCAGCCTAGCCAGGATAAACTAATGTGGGATGGCTCCAAATTTGGGAGCTATAACACCAAGGAGGGTTATAAACTCCTTGTTGGAAAATAGCTAAGGCCAAAATGTGATATTCCATTAAAGTTATGCTGGGATAAAAATTGCCTCCCAAAGGCGGGAATGTTCTCTTGGCTAGCTCTACAAAACAGGGTCCTTACTATTGACTTGTTTAAAAAATGGGGTTATGAGGGTCCAAGCAGATGCCCTCTTTGCGAAAAGGACAAGGAAAATCTGGACCTCATATTATTATCCTGCGATTTCTCACTTCATTGTTGGAACTGGCTTCATAATAAATTGGGGTGAAGTTCAGCAAGTCTGAGCTCTGTTTTGAACATGTTCCAAGCTTGGCCTATAAGATACTCGAAGTTCTTGTATGGAGGTCTCTGGATCATTGCTCCATCTATTGTCATCTGGGAACTGTGGAAAGAAAGGAATATGAGACTCTTTAAAGGACAAAGGTTGGGTTGTGAACAACTCACTAATAAAATGGAAGTTGTTATTATTGAAATTATGAACAATATAGTCATGAAGTGTCAACATGGGAAGGTAAATATGTCCTTTTGGGATGAAAAGATGAGGGGTCGGTGGACTGGCTTGAAGAT